>NC_090889.1:22859539-22867039 GCF_036669925.1 Montipora capricornis
ATAGGTCGAAATTTTCTCAGTCTTAACCCACCAAGTACTCCGTTGGGAGAATTCCCAGTGGCGAAGGAAAACAATTCCTGTGCCACGTTATTGTTCACTTGTTAAAATTGTTACATGTCTAATACGGAGAACATCCAAATTAATAATTTAGGACTTCTTACAAGGTTTTCAAGTCCGCGGGGCGTAGTATATATTTGGCTAACTCTTTGAAATACCGCAATGTGCAATTGGCGTAAAGTCCATCGTGGTCAACTTTCTCCTTACATTCACATCGGCCAGTGCAATTCCTTATCCTAGCTTCTGAAGGTAGCGAGGCTAGTAAAGTTACCACTGCGATTAGAAGTAAATGGGAATGCGCCATCGATACCTGGAATCAAGATAAGTCGTAAAGAAAAATAAATTGTCATCTAAGTTAGAGCATCCTGTTCTTGTACATGAATTGTGCAGTTTAGCTCATGACGCTTACAGATACGTTATATGAACAGAAAAGGCCTTCCTGAGGAAATTACCACCGGTATTAAGAAAACGACAGGAAATGTGTCGTATATATCGGGATGATTTAAGAAGGCTTAATGAAGGAAAAAAAATGGACAAACAAATAAAGGATAGTTCTCGACTTCAACGATAAAAAAAGGGTTTCAAGTCGATTTTACGTCGATTATAAGACAACTTACAAGAGATGTACAGTTCAAGCAACCTTGACCTCCGTTAAGCTACTCCTAGATTACTGACGACAACTTAAAAAAACCCCTTAATTTAGAGTTTGATTTCGGGTCGACTTCAATTTCGCCGATTTACATTAAATTAAAAAGGCTTTTAGTCTTTTCTGTCAATCAAAACTTAGAAACATAATTTGAACTAGCTAACGACCAAGACAAATGACATAATGTCCATTTTTTTTCGATTTCGAACAACGAACGCTTTTAGTCGGAAGACTGCAATTATTTGCCGATAGAACTTTTGTGCATGTCCGCTAACTTACATACGAACACATATGCACCCATACACATTTTATTTGGACGGTACCGGCAGACTATAGGTGATCGATGTGGACCTGTGATAAGTATAACTTACATTAGACAATATGAAGTTCTAGCATAAAGGTACAGTAATGCAAAATAGTGTAAAAACCGTAGCACCTCACAAGCCGCAACAGTCTATGCCAGACGCGCTTACTCTTAAGTTTCGCAATATGCCATATTTACAGAGTTCACAAACAAAAAGCACTCAAGTTTTCTCAGTGATAATTAAATCGAAATTTATGAAAACTTATATGGAAGAGGTCACGCACTGATAATGATTATGCCTGCATACTTTTTTGGGTAATTAAACTTCCTTTGCTCTTTCGCAAGGCTTTTGTATTGGTGATTTGGATTTGTTGAATTCTGAGCTTTACATTTCTTCTCGCAAATGCCAACTCCGAAGGCCTTTGGCTTATCACTAGATTTTCACTGATATTAATGTCATCATTGTCAACACAGCTTTCCTCGGTATGATGCGTTTTGCCGCAGAATTATCTCTCTTATTAATTGAATGCTTGTGTTAAAGCTGATTGCATCACCTCTATTTCATCCTGCAACTGAAAATGCGCAGTCAAATAGAATTTACTTTTCCCATACCCTAATACTCCGATATGTAAACAACGTGTCGTTCAGCATCAAAATCTTCAAACACCACAAACCAATCGAATGCAACTCGATGCTTGTAAATTATTCTCATCTGTGCTTCGTTTACTTAAACGCAGGCATTTGTTTTAAGTTCTTACGTAAGTTCTTGACGCGGAACACAACTTAGAAAAGATCTGAAAATTCAACTAAATGGTTTCTGACCTCTAACTACAGTTTACAAGACGCTTTCTCAGTCCTCTTGTTTCTGTAGTTGTCTCTAAGTCTAAATCTTTCAAATGAAAAACTTTCCGAAAACACAACGACATTATTGAAAGACCATACCCCTCAAAGAAAATGAGCTTCGTTTAAAAAAACGAAAATTGCGGGGATAAAGCTATTATCTAATGAACCACAAGTTAATGCCTTTTCGGATTGGTTGCCACAATGTACGGTCTCACGTTGCCAGGGAAGACCATGAGCCCATTCCTCGGGAAGTTCCGAAACTTTCCGGCTATACTGCTACTGTAGCTCTGGAAGTCTCAAAGACTTTGATTGACGTCAACCAAAAGTTAACTTGCCGGCTCAAAGCTGATGGCAATCGAAAAAATTCCGTCGGAAGTCACGACAAACGCACGAGATATATATATAAAAAAAAAAGTGGATATTACATGGCCGCGCGGAGATACGAAATTTCTCTTCGAGTGTTGAAGAAATGAAATACACAAAAGGCACGATTTTTATATGTAACCATAACAACAGTAATAACACGTTATTTTCATGTTTTCGCGTGAAAGCTCGCTTGATATTTCATTGGTGTTTATATAATAAATACATATATCTTATTTGGCGATTTAGTGTGTAGTGCATGTATCGTGGAATATTTTTACGAGTAGACAAAAAATCAATTCTAAACCTCTGTATATTAGACGCCTGCAGAATTTCTTAGTTATACCATATACACCCCTTTTTTTAGTAACTCTCCTGGATAAGCAATATGTTATACTCTGCCCTCTACAAGCTACAGTTTACGTGGCAATTATATTCCGTCTCTTCCTAATCCAAAAACAACAACTCACGGCCTGCATTCTTTTTCATATTTAGCTGCTAAATTAAGGAACTCTCTTCCTGATTCGTTTAGAACATCTAGTTTTACGGATTTTAAGCGTAGAATACTAAACTATGACTTATTATAGTAGCATTGCAATTAGTTTTATAATGTATATAGTTAAGCATATTTTAAATTTTAGCATTTTATTGTACGAGTATTGTATTTTGCTGCATTGTGATCTCGAAGATATTATGTTAGCTACTCCGAATTTTCGAGGTGAAATAAAATATATTTATGCATGTATCTTTGTATGTATGTTTCTTTGTACACTAAATCGTCCACTAAACTATTTATTATCCAACTGGTTCGCACTGTTTTTTTTAATAGCATGTAACTTGTAAGCAACGCCGGAGAACGTTTGTACGTCAAGAGCTCCGGGCAAACGTCAGCACCTCACCTAATCAAATCGGTTCTCTACTGTACATATATCGTGGAATATTTAAACTCGTTTCGTGCGTTTTCTCAACAATAACTAATACAAATGGATAATAATGACGTGACGGTTCATGGCGTGTTCGTGGCAATCTTTTCGCAGAAACTCAGTGGAGTTGTTTCCTTCATATGAGAGCTATTTCGCCCCGTGCTATTGTGCACAATAAGCCAATTTCGATATATTAATAAAATTCAGTCCTAAACAAAAGGCATTATCTCGAGGCTCAGGGGAATTAACACATACAAATCGTTACATTTATTCCCCAGAGCCTCGAGATGATGCCTTTTGTTTGGGACTGAATTTTAATATATTAAGCACTTAATGACCGGCCCCAGGGGAAACAGTGAGTTTTGTTTCCCCGAAACCCTCAATGTTCCCCGAGGCGAAGCCGAGGGAAACATTGAGGTCGAGGGGAAACAAAACTCACTGTTTCCCGAGGGGCCAGTCATTAAGTGTTTTGTTATACCTTCCAACTCAAAATACACAAATAAAAATTATTTGCTTGACGTCGGCTGGCGTACAGATTTGCCGCCGTTTCAAAGGTGCACGACCTGATCACGTGTGAGTCGAAAGTTCAAGTTGTTGTTGCCCAAGGGCGTCATGAAGTTTTGACCAATGACACATGACACGTTCTCCTCCAATCAGAAAACGTATTTGAGTTGGGAGGTATAACAACGTCTATTGTCTATCATGAGATAAGGAGATAGCGATGTGCACTATTTACCATCAATAACGACAATTTGCATTTGAAATCTCATCGCAACACTAACAAATGTTATCTTTATTTCCTTTACCTACATCACGAACGAATTAAACTCGCAATTGCTCAAAATATGGCCCGCATAGGTATCACAACATTGGGCCAAACATATTCTTCATGAACAGTCCTTTGAGTTGAAGAGACTTGAATGTCTATGAACGCATCGTGCATAACGAGTTGCTAAGCTGTTTTTAGTTGTTGAACTGCATTCCCCTAACTGTTTACTAAGTTATTAGCAAAACGATACGGGAAAAAAGCATGTAGTCTAAAAGTTTGGGTTAGTATTAGCAAGGTTGGGCTCGCGTCTTGTACGTCAGCCGAACCTTGCACACTATCACATATAAAATTGCTTGTGGATAGCCTTGCTCTGCGGGTAAATGTCAACATGTACTCAAGCACTAGAAAAGAGATTATTTCTAACTGCTCACCTGCCTCGTTAACGTTCAAGTCTGGGGAGACTTCGGTGTTTATTTGGCAGCTCTGACATACCGCTAAAGGAAGCTTGTGCGTGTGGTTTTTCTGTCATCTTACACAAAGTAAACCGGAAGTTCATTGTCTGATCAACTTTTTCCGGAAAAACCGCATATTGTTTGACAAAACAATACATCCTCGTGTGGCATGAATAGGACCTTTTTTTGTTTGTCTTTCCAAAAAAAAATGGGTGGTTGGTAAAAAGAGTGTGAAACAGAAAAGAAGAATCTCTAATGCCCTTTCGCATATCTGTACATTGATTACATGTACGTCACAGGCATGCGAGAGCGCGTGACGTCACGTTATTTTGAGATAGTTGTAACGGCCGATTCAACTGATCAACAACAACAACAACAACTAACCTTTATTTCACCTCGAATTTAAAATAGCAAAAAAAAATGCTAATATCTCCGAGAAAATAAATAAATAAAATAAGGTGGGTATGGAGTAATAAAATAGGTCAGGAGCCCTGATATAGGTATATAAAATCACAATATATACAATACTGATCGAGGAAAATGTTCCATAAAAACTTCAAATCGCGATGTTTCTTTTCAAAAAGTCATTTTATGGACAGCCAGATAAATAAAGCTCATTCACCCACTATTTTCTGCCTTGTCCTCAGTGATTTGATGGGTTTTTGGGACGCTTCGATTTCCCCTCTTCACATCACACGCGTCGTCACATCGAATACAAATAGACGGCGTGAAATCGTCCGTGACGTCACGCGCTCTCGCATCTTAGGGTTGTCTGCCTGTGTACAATTCGTATTATAGGTGATGCGCAGCTTGATTTATTGCGCTTGAGGTGATTAATATTACAAGATAATCACCTAAGCGGTTGTCGAGGAGACAGACGAATAAATTAATTGTTTCAAAGAAAACGCATATTTTTAGAATTATCTATCACCCATGTACCTCAGGCTCGGTTACTATAGGTGAATAAAAACCTTGATATTCACTGCGCCTTCGGCGAATAATTGTTAAATATGTCTCGTTATTTTAATGATGCCATGATAAAGAGCCGTGCTGTCCCGCGATGCTTCATAGAGAGCATGTACAGCAGATCACAGGACATTAAAAACTCTTGAATCACTCAGTCAAGCTATATGCCGTGTTGTCTCGCCCAGGAAACTTCACCTTTCGTGTTGAAGTTGAAGACGTAAGCAGAACTGACATCTGTCAATAAATTTCCTTAGCAATTCGTCATTTTAAATGAAGCAAGGCTGGTTAACTGTACGTTTCATCAGAGGCAGGGTCCTAATTTTTTCAGAGAGTAATATGATTTTAAAACGTCACAATCTAATCTAGAGTGCATAAAAATGTCTTGATTATAAATTAATTATGTAACGGGACGTATTTGTGGTTGAACGATTCCGCAGGGAATTATTTTTCTATTGTTATGTTTTCCCTTTAACCTCATCCCATGTCCTTCTTTCTTGATCGTTTGACTTGTGATGGTCAAATAATTGTTGGCGGCGGTTCTAACATCAAACTTGACATGTGCCCAATATAATGCAAATGAGAAAAATCTATTGTTTTTGCTCGTGAAATCACGCAACGTTTAAAATCAAACAGCGACAGTGGAATTCTTTCCAGAGTCAGACCCTTCTTAACAACCGAGTCCGGCTGCAAATCTTCTGTATAAATCGATGATCTCACGGTTATTGGACATTTGAATGTATTACTGTGACATCACCTTAATTGAACGTATGCAAGAAAGAGCTGGCCGAATTGTCCTTAAAGACTCGTACGATTTTACTAGTGATGCCATCATTGAGAAACTAGGATGAAAGTCGCCCTCCGAAAAGAGAGACAAAAAGATGAGACGCCCGGGGGGGGGATGTGATGCACCCGTGAGTTGTCATCAGTATGTAAATTCTCTTCACTATTTCAATGAAATGTCAGGCCTACAGATATTGAAAATGAAGATAATCATCAGCGATGTGATCTTGATAAATCACAAAATTCCCATGACTACTCAACAAAGATGTCTATGGTACTAGTTTGGAGAATGAGCGTTTTGATCTCGGAAATGGAAGGGTTAGTCGCTTGGAGAATATCCTCTCACCCGTTGCCAAGCAACCAATCTTTCAATCCTGCTATTGATATAAAGATTTCGTCATCGATCATAACATGTCCTCATGAAAGATGCCATCTGCGATCATAGACAAAATAAAAGTATACCTCCATCAACCTCCACCATCAGCGAACTTTTAATATGTAAGTACTTCCGCGACATACAAGCAAATTCTGCCGTTAAGGTGATCGATTTAAATATTGAGCTAGTCTCACCAGGATACGACAACTTTTCTTTGTTCGGTTTCCTCTTGCTCCTGAAAAAAACTTCTTACATTTTGCTATAAAGAAATCCTCGTTACCCACGTCCGAAAATGCACGTTATTTATGCAAGCCCAAAAGTGTCCCATTGCTTTTCTCCCCAACTACAATAGTCCAGTTTCAAGTTCTTCATGACCGCTTAATAAACACACTGATGGGGATAGGGATAGTAGCCTACATCTGATGTGAATATATCCACAAATACCCGCGGGAAGGTGCCTGAAATTTGAAACTAAATAGACAGAGTAGTAAACAAGTCATCTTTTCGCTGGAATTTGTGAATATATACACTTAAGATGGAGGCTAACCTTGTAAAAATGCTTCCTCAGTGTTTTTAGTCAGCGGTCATGGAGAACTTGAAACTGGACTATTAGCCAATATCGAAAATACCATAATATTCTTTGCTTGTCCCTCCAAAATTTTGCGTAAGAATTGTCTCTGGTTTCTCTTGGGACCATTATAAGTCCCAAGAGAAAATAAAAACAATGCTTATGCAAAATTTTGGAGAGACAAACAAAAGATTATTATCGTATTTTTGATATTTAACAATTATTCGCCGAAGGCGAGGTGAATAGCGCGTTTTCACATGACGTCACAGCGGCCATGTTGGTGTTCCAAAACAAAGAAATGGCGGCCATGATGGTGTACCAAACTTATCTCCGGGGAATTGAACTCTATTTTTATGCAAATACTTTCTTTTCTTTCAGTAATCCAGTACGGCTGCTGGTCACGTGAGTGAAAACGCTCCATATCGCTGAATGAAAACCGAGACAAAGTCGACG
>NC_090889.1:22872039-22914539 GCF_036669925.1 Montipora capricornis
ATACAGCTCGTGTCTCGAATAAAAAACCCCATTTGTCTTGATTTTCCTTCGTTGTTAAGAAAACAGACAACGTTATTCCCTGACAACGCATAGCGAGCTGTATTAACTCAGCTGCTCGACAGATTTAAGTTTCGTGTAGCTCGAAGAAGTTATGTAACAGATCGTCCAATACTTTTGTTCGGTGTATGCATTCAAAGGAAGGGAAAGGAAAGGAGCTTTATATATTTAAGTCTATTCTTCTCGCGCTGGAGAACTAATTGGGGACACTGTAAACTGAAATCAACAAATTGACGCAAATCAATCGGTTTTTGACCGAGGAGAGGGGAAAACCCGGAGAAAAACCTCTCGGACCCCAGAGCAGAGTAGAGAACCAACAAACTCAACTCACACGTGACGCCAAGTCTGCGATTGCACCTGGTGGACATTAGTGGGAAGCAAGTGCTCTCTACGCCAGCCCTGCACCCAGGAAATTCAGTCCAAACTGATAACTCCAATTATCAAACACCCAAGATCAGGTTTTCTGCGTTGAGGAATGGCAAATTCGATTTCCTAAAACACACCCATGCAACGTCTGGAATTTCTCCTAATGTAACCCTCGTTCATTTTGTGTTCGTCTAAGTTCTAACGCTGTAGAGCATCGAACTACTGTGTGGGAGGTTGTAGGATCATGATCGGCTCCGGCCGGATTAACACTCAGGGTCTTTAAATGACTGAGGAGAAAGTGCTGCCTTTGTAATGGCATCTGCAAATGGTTAGACTCTTTACTCCTCTCGGATAGGGACGATAAGCCGTAGGGCTCACCTTACGACCCTTCAATGTTCATCAGACTCTTTAAGCTGGGGATACAAAAGAACCCACACACTATTCATAAAGAGCAGGACATGGGGTTCCTGGTGTTCTGGTCTGTCTGTTGTATACTTAGCCTATTCCCTGCTACGCTCACTGACCCTCGGGGGCAGTTGCCCTGTGTAAAGTACTACGTGTCCTACTGTGGGCTTTCCCTTTTTTTGCATGAATGAAATGAAATGAAATATTTGGGAAATAAGGTACTTATATACGTGGTAAACTTGCGGACCATAATATATATTACCTGTGTAGTAAACAGGCGAAAACAGCGAGGCCATTCCTGTTCCCGCAACAAATGCACTAAAACAGAATCCTGGATAGAATGACGTGAGCGCTAGAAAAATTATTTCGGCTGCTCCAGTGGCCATGGCGTTTAAAGCGATTCCAAGTAACTTTGCTCTGATATCGTTGAACATTCCAACAAAAGCAAGCCCAAAGAACATGCTCACAGCGATGAAACAAGTCTTAAATCCATAGGAAATTCTTTGTATAAACCAAGGCGCAATTATTTTCGTGATCATCAATGGTGTTACAAAACTGACAAGAACAGTGGCCGTGGGTAGCTTTTGTCCGCTTAAAATGTCTTCCGCAGCGGACAAAAGCATTTCTTGATTAAAAAACGTCAGCGTTCCGAAAATATAAAAACACAGAACATTTAACGGCCCCCTTGAATCCGAAGCGGGTGGCGTCTGCGACTTTTTTGCAAAATAATTCTCGCAAATCTTTCTCATCATGCCCATTAGTCATAGTCCACTCACGAATCTTAAGGCCCCGAAGCATAACCAAGAATCACGGAGAAAACCACACACTGTTTACTGTTTCTTAAGCTGTGTGCCTGTGTAAAGAACTCTTTAACATCGAACCGGAACAAAGAATCCACTGTAACTTATCAGACCAATCATGTAACAAGCGAACAAACCTGTTGTAAATCCTTTTTTCTACGAGATCAGCTGGGAAAACACGTCTTAAATTCGAAATCTCCTCTTTGCCCATCGTGGCACCCTAACATGTTGAGCCATGCGTCATTTAACGCTGTATTTAGGCGGATGCCGGATCACTCAGTTGACGCTTTCTCGCGGATCGAAACGTGAAGAAAGCATAGCGTAAGTTTAACGTAACGTTCAAGTTCTTTCCTGCTTGGAATTGAGATTAGAATTAATTTAAATCCTCAAGCTTTGCTTTGCATCAAGTTCTTTTAGTCCTTGAGTCCTTCAGCAGATAATAATAAGCTGTTATTAAAGTGATTGCATAACAACTGAGCGCCAAAAGGTATGTTAGTTGTCGGTTCCGCTACGTTCCGTACTAGTTAGTTTCCTTCGATTTCGGGCCAAAACCAACGGGAAATACATAGATGAACTACGATGAACTAGGTGTTGGGGGCTAGAATTCAGATAAACGATTCTCTGAACAACTCACTCAATCAAGTGTTACCATTTTGAATGACGTTGTCGGTCGTCGAACACAAAACACAACATCCTGTTGTGGTTAATGAATTATTAAAAAGAACACTAAGTTATCTGTCAAGATGAATTTTTGGCCTTTTTCAAGCTAAAAGCTTGTGAAACTCAAGTTGATGCGCAGAACTGTGTCATACAGGAAAATCATGACCACTTTTGGCGTTTGACGACCGAAAAAGTTCTCTAAATGATCTTATTAACGAATTTTTTTCTGTCTGTATCAGGTTTTGTTTTGTAACAGATTTGAAGTGTGCAGGTACCGTGTAACAGAACCTATGATTGCCCGGCCTATTGTCTACCTTTTCCTGCTCTGAGATTGTTTACAAGAAAAAAACACTTTCGAAAATTTTATGTCCCAAACAGTTACAACCAAAGCGCGTGTTAAGGAACATTCGCACAATATCTTTCGCTGATTACGGTTCTTTATTAAATCGATAAACTGAAAGCTGAAAAGACACAGGGGTTTTCTTCTTCCCGGTAAGAGAGTCTGGTAGGTTTGGTAATGCGTCTGTGACAATCAAACACGTCAGGGAGGGGCCCCAAGTCGCACTTACCAGCTCCCCTCATAAATATTCTGTCTGTCAGGACCCATGGATTCTCTGTCTTGGAGACTTGGGACTTACAATTTCCAAAGCAAATTCAATAGTGTTCCTATCAGTGTGAATAGAATGAAAGGCCCTGGTTTAGCAAAAATTAACTCGCTTGTTTTCGTTGCTTGTGTTTTATTCTTGCTTCGTCAGTTTAAAGAAGCTCTATGTCCGCTTCCTTTGAGCCCCTCGGGAAACTTTATGAAGCTTATATAATGTAGTATCATAAATCTCGAGGTACTAAGCTCTGCATAAGAAAAATCTTTGATATCAGAAACAGAATAGAGAAGATACTGAGAACTGAGTAACAATGTAGATCTGTAGTACTGTGATTGCAAACAGTTCACATAGGTAGCCTCTAAGAATTGAGCCCAGGGCATCCATTTAATGCAACCACTGGTGTCGAAGAGATTCGCGAATGAGGAAAGGTGCTACAAAAATAACTTTGCGTGGGTCTGTTTTTGTTATTGTTTGTTTGTTTGTTTGGTTTTTTTTTTGGTAATTTCTAGCCATATAATTGAAGATAAAACCAATCTTTTTCTCAAATGATAACAGTTTTAGACTGGCTTTAGTCGCAGTATAGAAAGCCACATTCCGATCGCACTCTAGCCATTTCGCCACTTCGCTGATAAGTTTCAATGGCTAGATTTGACAATCGTGCACGTGTGGCTCATATATGGAGCTTTAGATAAAGGTTTAAAAAGAAACTACTTCTAAAATCCTTGGGTATAGAATTGAGTCTTTGAAGTCTGTTATCTTTGGTACTACTTAAATAAATAGCCGAATGTTGAGGTTGAAGTTTATTGTGATCAAGCAACCTTAAATCTCGATCTGTCCCCCTACCTCCCCCCCCACCCCCACTTCCTCCCCTCCCTCTGTGCCCCTTGTGCGACTACATCCAGCACCTTTAACAACCCATATTACGTTTCCAGCCGATTGAGTTAGGCATTCTTGTCATGCAAAATTCTTGATTGGTAGGGAAATGCCCTTTGCATCTTTTCGTAAGATATGGTTCCAAGAAAAGACCGACCAAGCCCGCCAAAAAGCTACCGACGCCATTTCCAACAGTAATTAGCGCCAGGGCAAATTCCCCTTCCTCGGATGAAACGTGCTGCTTAACAGCATGGGGCGAGAGGGCGACAATCATTCCTGCTACCAGACCAAGTGTGGAACACAGAACGATGATAATCCAGATGTAGCCGACGAAATGATACCAAGATTCAAACAGAAAGAAGGTGAGATGCGATATTCCCAACACTGCAATATTAAGTAAAAAAAAAATCTTAATTGGAAATCTGATTAACGCATGTGCTTTACATGTACAACTGACAAATGGATAAAATACATGAAAGTTGGAAATCATCCCAGTTGAACAGCAACTTAAGCGAATCAGAAGCCTGGAAAAAAATCTAGGCTTGAACTGGGCTCGGCCCAGCGATTGCGCATGCGCTGCACCGCTCTGAGCTATCAATCCGACTGAGATCGGTTTATATCTCATATATCCCGTATCAGGTGAGCCACTGAATCGTATAGAATGCATGATCATTGCATATATTCTCTTTCCTTTAAATGAATAAAACAAGAGCCCATAACTAGAAGTCTACATTCCCAATACTAGATCTATGTAATAGTATTTTCATGCATTAGCTATAGGCCATTTTAGACGAGTTCCTAAACAGAATACGGCTTGCACAAGTGACCATTCTCAATCCCATGGGAAATAATTTCTCGTGCAAGACTTGTGATTAGCTGGAAAGGTCTGGTTTTGCGGGAAAATCAACCTAATAATAACTCGGTCTGTAAAAACGCCGTTCCACAAATACAATAAAGGTATACGCTATAGCTCCTAGTCATTGGTTCCTGATAAAAGTATGATAGCTAAGGTCAATAAAAAGGCAAAAACTTCAAAATGGTGACAAACTTATAAGAATCTCCTACAGGAAATAATTTAAATGAATGAGTGTTAACTGAGGGGATCCCCTAATTCTAATTTTGAACAACTTTCTTTCGGATGAAATAATGTTTGCAATCAGGGTTGTTCGAATTTTTGAAAAGAAAGAGTTTGCACATGAAATAGGTGAAATTTAGGGAAGTATATTTTCCTTTTCAAATTTCTCGATCGCCTCCATCTCAACATGATAATTGTACGTGTCAAGGTTCCTTAACGACAAGGTCGATGAGAAGAGAGACCCTAGGAACGAGGTTGGAACTCGTCAAATCAACTTTTCAAAATGGCGGCCCCGGGAAAATAAGCAATTCTCAAATTCATTTATTTCGGATACAAGAGCTGTCTTTCAAAAATCCGTGTAAAATTTGGTTGTTTTGTGGCTTAACGCCTGTTGCTTATACTCCACTCCCTCCTAACAGTGAGGGATACACACTTATTCTGTCTAACGCGTTAAAAGATTTTACTCGTTCATGCATAGTTAATCGAGGGACTGGTTATGAAACCTCAGAACTTTAAAAAGCGAGAGCAATGTTGTTGCAATCGATGTTGAATTGACCGTAACCCTGCACAATCTTTTGTTTTCGCTTCGCACGGGTTCGCAAATTAGTTGCGCATAATTTAATCGAAGGATTTGATTGGTTATCTTCTTGAAAAAAGGTGTGTTGTGCAGGGTCAATGTCAAAAATACGGACAAAAACATGAAACAAAGGAAATTGTCCAGTTTCATAACCATCTCCATGCATTAACTATGGTTCATGGACAAGGAGGTTACAGCTTTCCTCCAACGTAATAACCGAGACTATCTAGCATCATAATAGGTGATTTGCAACCAATATTTAGAGAGCAAGGATTACAATGGTGCATGTACAAATGTTAGTGGACGAACACGGAAATTAATTAATGAGAGATTTTCTGTTTTCGGCGACAAACATGCAGGGGATGACGTAACGCGAAAACACCTATCACAATGATGACTGACTTAATGTATAATTGATTGACAGACTGATTGATTGATTGATTGATTGATTGATTGATGATTGATTGATTGATTGATTGATTTGATTGATTGATTGATTGATTAACAGACTGACAGTAGTGACAGACTGATTTGATTGATAATTCATGAATCCATTTTATAGAGCACTTTAGCCCAATTTGGCGAGAGGAACCTAATAACTCGATTTTTGTTTCCTACCTGTTAAAATCCACGTTCTGGAACACTTCAAGGATTCTATAGCATCCGACGGAAGAAATGCGAACAGTAACAGATAACTCCTGCCGAAAAACTTTCCTACTCCGTATGAGAGCGTGTAGTAAATAAAATGATCTCGCAGATGAATATTAGAGTCAGGAAATGCAATGGTTGTTACCACGGAGGACATCGACAAGTACTCGGAAAAGAAGTTCAAACAAAGCGCAACTATGAACGGCGAAATCTTTAAAGCAATGATTAACTTCTCGCTGTACATCGACTTCTTAGTTGGGTCAAGCATTTCATCCTTTTCGCCTTTCGATGTGTGATCAACTTTCGTATATTTTATTGCACCGTGAGTTTTAGGGCCAACGGAATTTTTATTGATGTATTGTTTGTCTAGCAGCGCATAAAAGAAAACAATAAGGAATGGCAATGGAATTGTAATCAATATGGCCGTCTTTGGGGCGATGCAGCTCCATGTTGTTAGGCCTAAAATTCAAAGAAAAGAAATCTCATTTAAATGTTGGTTTCATACAAGGCCATACAGATTTGCGTCCAAGGAAGGAGAACGCATTCGTATTTCTCCATTCGGCGCTTTTTACACCGTAAGAGAGATTTAAGACACATTTACAATAAACGACATACGACAAATGGCAAGTCTTCTTTTCCCTGTGACAATTAATATTCAATTATTCCAGTGTCTTTTTTCTCCTTCCTAAACTTGTTTGAATCATTTTTGTACAACATTGAGTTGTGTGTCCCATGTTGGTCAGACAAACACTGAACAACGAATTTTGGTCAAGCCTTTTTTACTCGTACTTGAACGTGTCCTTGTGAGTCTGAAGGCCTTTCTATTTCAAGGTTCGGACGCCATTTGTTAACTCAATCCCACATACTAAATAGTTGTTTGGCAACGGTCAAAGGACAACTTGAAACTGATCCAAGATCCTGGTAGGATTCAACACATAACCACATGTTATTGTTATATACCTAGACTTTCACTCAAAAAAACGAGCTCTGTGATTGGTTGATTCTTGGTCACATGCCCCTGCAGTTGTTGCCCGCGTTTGATTGAAGGGAAAGTCTAAATAGATAACAAAGCACTTAATGTATGGTCCCTCGGGAAACTAGTTAGTTTAATTTTACCTCGAGTCATGATTTTTCTCTCGACTTCATCTCGGGAAACATCAGGACTCTTGGGAAAACAAAACTTACTGTTTCACTAAGTGTACATTGTTGATTCACATTCTCGGAAGCGCATGACATTGTCGCGCCCGCGGACCAGTGAGACACTTTCTCTGAAAGGAAAATAGATGAGCGACTTAGCTCCTTTACGTCCTTTACAGTTCTTTGTAGTTCAATGGGTGAAAGTGATCCGATCTGGGGTTACAGAAGTCGTAGTTTCGAATCCTACCTGACTCTCGGCTACTCCTTTAATAGCCCATTTTCGAGTTGCTGTTTGCCTCGGTTTCAAAGCGAGTCCTAGTGCACAACCATTCAAATGGAAATGAGTGGTGTGTTATTCATGCAAATTAAAGTCGTTATCATTTGAATGGTTGTGCACCAGGACTCGTTTCGAACCAGAGGCAAACAGCAACTCGGAAATGGGCTATTTCGTCCTTTGCCAAGTAGGCTTTTGTACTGATTAAGCCAACACGATCTCTTCCTCAAATGAAGGATTTTGACCACTCTGTCCCAGGACTTGTGGTAGCAAATAAAAAGAAAAAAGTAAAAGCAGCCCCTGGACAGCATTTGAACCCGGAGCACCCACTTCGAAGGAACTGTCTTTATCCACTTAACCACTAAAGATCAACTGACTAGAAAACGTGCCGATTATTTACCAAAACTAATTAGTATATATATAAAATCATTGCTGAATAATGGTTAAGTCTAAAGCTTGATTTTAAAATGGTTAGCTTTCTCTTGAAGTTTGGTAACCGACATTTTTCACTGTGTAAGCTTGCTTCTTAGCGGGTGTTAATACACGTTTACAGCGGCACTTTTGGAAGAAAAAATTATTGACATTAATTAAAAATGACATCCTCGCAGTTAGTGATGTGGTAGTCTAGTGGTTAAGTGAAGGGGTTATAAATTACACGTTCCCAGGTTCGAGTCCTGCGAGTCCAGACATTAGGGTTGTGACAATGAAGAATAATCCTTCAATTGAGGGAGAGACTTGGTTGGATTAAGCAAGCATTGAGTCCCTCCCAGTCATGTTTGCCCAGTGAGTTGCAGAGTAGAGAAAATCCTCCACTTATACCCTTATAGCTCTTTTTAACAGCCCATCCAAGCATTGTAGTGACTTTTTTGGAGTACACCAGGCATTTTAGAGGAAAAAAATGGAGAGCTGAAATGAAACATTTTTGTGGGGAAACAAAAGCATGATGTACAAAAGCCTATTGCCAAAAAGCTGGCTTATCATACTAATAACTTATTTTTGTAAAGACCCCCGAGGGAATCGTATAGACTGTCTGAATTTTCTTCGCTAATATCACTGATTTAAGCTTCTCCATTTCTTTCAGAAATGGCACGGTAGATATCTCCAGATAACAAGCAAAAATGAGCCGAAATTAGTGAATCAACTTCCTTTGACTTTTAGAAAACGCAAATTTTGGCCTCACGTTTGACGTTCACCTCGAACGGTAAATTTCTCTAATATAATTTTTCGCAGAGGCACTGAACTATAGCCAAATTCTTTGTCGGACTTTACAGTAAGCGCCAATCACCATAAAATTTGAGTTAGATATTTGTAAAATCCTTACCTGTATAATAGTTTGGCGAAAAGAGTGAAGCCATTCCAGTTCCTGCCACAAACGCACTTATACACACTTCAGGGTAAAAAGATGTTAGAGCGAGAAAGTTCACTTCTGATGCACCCGTAGCCACCGCGTTAAGCGCTATTCCGAACAACTGCACTTTGATATCGCCAAATAGCCCAACCAAGGCCAGCCCCAACGACATGCTCAGGGCGACGAAACATGTCTTCACTGCATAGGATACACTCTGGATAAACCAAGGCACGCTCAGTTTAGTGATCATCAAAGGTGCTACATAGCACACGAGGACGGTAGACGTAGGTAACTGTTGGCCACTCAGAATATCTTCTGCTGCTGGCAATAGCATTTCTTGGTTAAAAAACGTCAGCATCCCGAAAAGGTAAAAACACAGGACATTTAACCATCTTTTTCCCTCTGTAGAAGCCGGGCCATGGGCTGTTTCAGGGCTTGGGCCGATGAAGAACTCCTTGATTCGCTCACAGATGCACATCGCGGGGGAGCAGTACTGAGCATAAAAAGTCTCTAATAGACCATCGATTTGTTCCTGATTATGTAATACTGTTTTCCTTAAGTTTTAAGGCTGCTGTGGGCAGTAGTATATCGATATATTTGAGACAAATCGTCCGTTATGACCCATTTAACAATAAATGAGCGACCTTTAAAGCCATTAAAGCAACAAGCGTAAAATCTAGTTCTTTAATGGTCCACTTAATGGTATTTACCATTAAGCTCCCACACTGAGACACAACAGCTCTGCTGGAAATCAGTATGCAAAAATATGACTTGAGGACAATGATAATTACCATAATGTTGTTCAAACCGAGCTGTAATACAAAGAGCTTAACAACTGAATAACCGAGAAAAAAAATTCCGCAAAGTGAAAGAAATTCTCTTGAACGGATTCATTTGCAGTGTTTTATCTTAGCATGCTTATCACTTTCCAGCTAAAAACGTGGGGCCATGGGGTTTGTTTTTGAGATATAATCGTTTATAGATGAAATATACGGGGTATTTTTACAAGCCTTTTTCGTTGCCGTGGTAGCCTATTACGACACATTGAAGAATGCACTTTGTTAAACAATTATTGTTTTTTACGAGGTACCAAACAAAGTGCCAAAATTGGTTTGAGCGTGCTAATATGTTGTACTACCTTGAAAAAAAATAATAATTAGCACACCCATAAGAAGAAAAGGGCTAACTCAGGGTTTCTTGTTTGTATTGATTACATAATAATAGACCAATTATTCAGTCCGAAACAAAAGTTATCCTTTCGAGGCTCTGGGGAATAAATAAAAGGATTTGTATGAGTTTATTCCCCAGAGATGATAAATATTGTGTGGTTGGTTGGTTGCATATGCCTTAAGGACGGTGCCTACTATTGTTATTGCTCATACGTGCTGCGCATCTCCAGATACTCGGATTTCCTATCGCCGATGCTTATTAATTATACAGGGATATTATTGCGCGGTTTAAAACTATCCGGAAAAAGTAGATCTTAGTAAGTACTCTTGGTATCCAAAAAGAAAATTGGGTGTAACCATGCATTTTTGAGAGATAATTAAGCTTCAATTTGAGAAAGAACGCCATAAATTGCTTTGTATTTTAAAGTTTTTTACAAATATTATTGATGAATTATCTTTGAAAAATGCGAGGTTACCCCCAATTTTCTTTTTGGGTTTCAATAACACTTGTTAAGATCTACATTTCCTGCATAATTACACAACGGGGCAAAAATATTGTTAATTAGTAGGCACCGTCCTTAATGTGACTGCGTGATGTAGTCACGTTAGTACATACCCACATTTTATCCCTGCTTACCACGGAGCCTCCAGTAGCTCAGTGGTAAGAGTATCCTTACTAAATCACGGAGGGTCGTGGGATCAAATCACATCTGGCGCAGTGGTGAGAGCACTTTCCTTCCACCAGTGCAGCAGGGGTCCGTTTCTCGAAAGTCCCGAAACTTTACGGGCTATATTCGGCTGTCACCATTCCCTTTTTATCTCAAGAACGGACAGGATTTAAGTCTTCAAACTTCACAGTCATTTTTCTTCTTGTTACCTTGAAACCATCTTAAAAGATCGGCTTTCCAAAACAAGCGGTTGGCAGTTTCACAAATGGTTTTTCGGGCCCGAAAAGTTTTCAGGACTTTCGAAAAACGGGCCCCTGCTCGGGATCGATTCCCGGATTCGACGTTACAAATTTCTGTTTCGATGCTATTTGGACGACACTTATAAACAATTTTCACTCTTAAGTCTGTCGTTTGCAGATGAGGAAAAAATAATCTAGGACTAGATCAGCAGATTCTTATTAAGACAATTAAGATCGCTCTTCTGGCAACTTCTTTTTTATAAAAAAACTTTAATTCTAAAATAACAACAATAGCTGGCTACCCGTATGTCACTTCGGATTTACAAAAAAAAAAATTGAAAAAGTTGGGTGAATGATATCGAACTCAGTTCAATGGCTGAAGAGTAAACCGAGATAGCCACAGAAAAAAACCCTCACTCGATTTAATCTAACGAATCTCTTTATTTTCCATGTTTGATACTTATATAATGGCGACCAGTTAAACAAACTTAACAAAGTACAACAGTACTAGTTTTCACGTTTCGTGTCCTCTTATAATCTTCGTACCCAACTGTATTTAATGTTCCGGTTAAAAAAATAAAATAAAGCGAAAACAAATAATACATTGTGTTTTTTTTCGATGGCGTATTGCAGATTAGCATTAACTATTCGCTCGTTTCAGGACAATTAATCGTGAAAATAGAAAACTGACCTTCAGCTCAGCAGACTCTCAGCAGAGACTCTCTGAAGGGGCATTTACTGCTCTTATTGTTTAAAAGAGGAAATAAATAGTTCAATAATGGGTTCTAATTAATGTTTAAGGTCACGCTCCGCAGTGAAGAGATGCTTACTAAAAATAATATAGGTTATATAAATGGAATCACTGCAATAAGTTAAAAATGTACTTTTTATTTAACAAATAGCTAGGCAGCAAGACAGTTTACACGAATCTTTTCCATTTGCAAAACAGTATATTTAATTCTAATAATAAATAAAATATAATAAGCTGTAGCGAATAGCGATGGTTAAAATAATTTGACAAATTTATAATTGTAAAATAATTTTGGTTATTATTGATTCAAAATGATTTATTTTTTTATTGGCTTATGTTCCTTGCATATTTCTAGCTAACACAAAAAGGAACGTCATTTGTCCAACAATAATAATGATGTCCATTGTCCAATAACAAATTTTAAAGAAGCTTTATCAGGAGACGAGAGGAGCCGACGATGTAGGCGAAAACAGAAACGCCATGAGACAATGGCTCTGCGAGCCCCAAACTA
Source organism: Montipora capricornis (assembly GCF_036669925.1). Taxonomy (NCBI): domain Eukaryota; kingdom Metazoa; phylum Cnidaria; class Anthozoa; order Scleractinia; family Acroporidae; genus Montipora; species Montipora capricornis. Next base: position 22,884,200 of record NC_090889.1, read on the forward strand.
GCGTTTTACACTTTGGTCCATTTCTCTGACGTTTAAGAAATGACTAACTGAGAAGTTATGAGATTTATCTAATTATTAGACGATAAAATTTGGAACCCCATCGCGATCGATCAATCCAACTTTTTTTCTTCGGAAGTTGGTTATCACTGCCGTCGTTCTCGCTTAAGCAACTTCACGCCACGTTTCTGTGGTTGTTACAGGGAGTTCAACCACGCAACGTCTTTTAGCAAAGGACGGAAACCGGAAGTGAACATTTTGCATGCCACGGGAGATGACTCTATCAGATTTTCAAACTAATCATCTCTAATAGTGAAGCGAAACTTAACAAAAGGAAAACAACTATGCTCACTTCCGTTTGCCATCCTAATAGGGAGCTTAAGCATTTTTGAGACGCGGACGGCAACCGGAAGTGAGCTGTTTTCCTTTCTAACTTGTCTTTACACACCCACATTTATATTGCTAAGTATCTTTTCCCCATTAGAGATGATAAGTATAAAAATCTGGGAGACACCACTGTCCTGGCACGCGAAATGTTCTCTTCCGGTTGCCGCCCGCGTCTCAAAAACGCGCGTGCTTCCAACTTAAGGTCCCTTTCAAGTCGCTCGGCCGGGAAAGTATGAGTCCAGATTCCAAGGATAAAATTGGCAAGAACGGTGTGGATATTTAAGCAGAAAATTGAAAATTCGTCGTCAGGTGCTCCCGTCCACCATATGACCAACAAATTTGATCATTTCACGCCGTTAGGGAGCTTAAGCACGCGCGTTTTTGAGACGCGGACGGCAACCGGAAGAGAGCATTCCGCGTGCCAGGACAGCGTTGTCTCCCATATTTTTATACTAATCATCTCTAATGGAGTAAAGATACTTGATAATGTAAATGTAGCTGTGTGAAGAGAACTTAAAAGAGAAAACAGGTCTCTTCTCCGTGTTGTCAAGACGAGAACGGCACAGAAATGTATCAAAATGTAAAACGCACGTGCAGGGCGTGCAGAGCTATTGTTTTTTCTAATTAAACCAAATTCGTAGCCGCCGTCGTTAAGCTCCCCTACAACGGGTGAGACCACAGCAATATACACCCATTTAGAGCTCTGAAAATATTTAATTTGGGACAAAGAATTAAAATAATTATTGAAACCGGCTTACTTGTTTTCGAACAATAATGTACATCATAGAAGGTGATACCAGCCTTGGGAAGTTGGCCTCGTTTGATAACACCTTCTTTGATGACGAGCTTGTTGCTTGGCAACGGGCGTAATTAAAATTCAGGGTCCTGGGTAGGAGTCCAAACTACGACTCCCGTAACAAAGATCCAACATGATCTCTTCTCTAAATTAACGATTATCGTTAATTCGTAATTGCTTTGAATTTACTATTATCGTTAATTTAGGACACTGTGTCCCACTGGACTTGTGCTAGCAGAGAGAATAAGGCCGAATAAAAAAATCATTTCCGTGGATTGGATTTGAACACGTAAATTGTAAATTTCGACTTCTTAAAATTCTCTATTTTCGAATTCCCCATACTACACTTTGTTTGCCCCCCAAATTTTGCATAAACCATAGTTTTCAAATGCTCTTGGGAATATGCAGTGTCCCCAAGAGCATTTGAAAACAATAGTTTATGCAAAATTTGGGGGGCAAACAAAGTGTATTATGGGGAATTCGAAAATAGAGAATGGCTGTATCTCGCTTAATATCTTAACACCAAACTTGGGGATTTTGTAATGCTTGGTGTGCACTTTCTGAGTTTGTGGATCAATAGTTGCTTATCCCATAATTTGCAGACTCGTACCTTGCCTCCCTCGGCTTAAAAATTAGGGAAATTGTGGAGAGCTAGGCCCTTTATCTAGGTTATTCATGGACAGTGTGTCCTTCTGGTCTGTGGGCTCGACAATGTCACGTGACTTAATTGTCTAAATGAAAAACAATTGTGATGGTAAATGGTGCGGTAGCCTTGCAGCTCCTACAAGGTCTCACCTGATTGGAGACAACCCTTGAGGTTTAACAAAAGAACAAATAACAGAAACAATGGCCCTTTTGTTTTAGGCCTAGGGTAACAGAAACAATGGCCCTTTTGTTTCAGGCCTAGGGTCCATTGTTTCTGTTATTTGTTCTTTTGTTAAACCTCAAGGGTGGTCTCACATTAGGTGAGACCTTGTAAGAGCTGCGAGGTGACCCAAATGGTGTCATGTTATTCCCAGGAGCTTTGCACCGTTTATCATCTTTATTCTTATATACTTGCAATTTTCTCGACTTCTCATATTACTGCTTGGTCCAAAAACTGTCAATGAAATGATCTTTACCAGGAGTTCATTAAGAGGAGCCTCTATCTCCCATACTTGGCCTCGGAGTCAACCCTTTCCCGAGTAGATTTATTTATAGAACACCTCCCTTGGGAGATTCAGCACGCTCACTGTTGTAAAGCCAATCTCCCTTGGGACATTCAGCACGCCCACTGTTGTAAAAGCCAATCAAAACAGAGCTATCTCAGCGTCAAGGGAATTATGATACTTTTCGCGGGAAAAACCTGTTCCTAAAAATAAATTTACTCGGGAAAGGGTTGACTCAAGGAATTAGAGGAGATAGAGGCTCCTCTTGATGAGCTCCTGTCTTTACCAACCTTGAGCACAGGCCACAAGATCCTCAGCAAGAGCCTGGGTGTGAGGTTCAGTCGACTAATATATTAAAATGCAATCCTAAACAAAATGCATCATCTCGAGGCTCTGGGACATAAACTCATACAAATCATTATATTCATTTCTCAGAGCCTCGAGATGATGCCTTTTTTGAAACTGAATTTTAATATATCAAAATTGGTCTATTAACAACTATTCACCGAAGTCAGAACCACGAGCGCAATCTCGCGCAAGTTGCGCTGAGATTGAATGGCAAGGGATATTCGAAGTTTGAGTAGCCAATCACAGCGCGCCTTCAACGGAATCCCCTTTTTTTGGTATATACTGTACAGTCTAACAATGAATATTATATTCCCACCCAGTCATGTTTTTATGTCTTGTAAAACAGAATTCTTGTGCGGCTGAAAAATGTTGCACGCATTTATCCGTGAGGAATGGCTCCACAGAAAGACCAACAAAACCAGCCACCAGGCCACCCAAAGAGTTTCCGACTGTCAGCAGTCCCAGGGCAAATTCTTTCTCCTCGGGTGAAACAAAACGTGAGACGGCGAAAGGCGAGTGCAAGACAATCATTCCAGCCACGAGTCCAAGCGTGGAACACAGAGCAATAACGATCCAGATGTAGCCGACAAAGTGATACCAAGACTCGAACAGAAAGAAGATTAAATGAGATATTTCCAGTGCTGCGGGGAAAAAAAAACGCATGAAGGTAAGAGTTTTTTCTCTTTTTAAATCCAAATAAGGCTCGATGCCATCTTTGGTACGATTCCGTTTCTTTGAACCTGTTTATTTGGTTTATATTCTTGCACGCTTAGCTATCTAAGGTACGCGAGTAGTGACACTAGCATTTTCGTCTTCATACAAGGGCCGCGATTTTTGCAACAGAGACATCGACGAAAGCAAGAACACTATGAAACACCAACTTAAATAAGCCAAAAAAAAAGCTCTGAGTGTCCTGGTTGTGCGTTTGAAAACGACGCAACCAATGGCAAAGACCGTTGTTGCGTTGGACGCAACACGCGACAAAACATTACAACTGTAATATTATTGGTCAAAAAGAGAAGAAAACTAATCCTGGCATGTGCGGCACGTATTCTATCTCTGATTTTTTCTCATATTTTGTCGGTACCCTGCATAATTAAATAAAAGACTTCGAGATCTTGACAACAACATGAGCTTACAAATGTGAACCTTTCATTCCGTATTTTTGCTCTGAACTGACCACTCATCCCGGTTTACAAATAAAGAAGCCTCGCCTGTGATCTATTCCATTGTAAAGCACGCAGGAAGCGGAAGAAGTGTACCGAGGGAAAACAAGAGACGAAGACTCGAGTGTTTTCCCTCATCATATCATATCATATATCTTTATTTACCCTCGGATTTTTAGAGTAGCTTGGTGTAGCTAATTTCTCCGAGCATTTACCCTCCCAACCATGATATACCACAGAAGACAGACCACAACACCGGGAACTACATGCCTATCTTCTTGTTAGTTCTATCCGCTTCCAAAGTGCTTTACAACGAATTTATGACTGCCAAATTCTCGAGCACTCATTGGCTAATTTTTATTGTCAATAAGCGGACAGACACATAATTTTATAATTTGTGATATTGACGCGATATTCCTCGCGTCCGATTGAATGAAATTGAAGTTTCTCGCACTTTTGTCTCCCGTTCTTCTCGTGTTTTGACTTAATTTTGACCCCTCTTCCGTTTGTCAAAAACAAATTGATGCCAGTTTTTCATGCGTCTGTCCTGTTATTGACAATGAATTTCGTCATAATATTGTGGGTCCACAGCTACTTTGACAATGTTATAACGAAATTCATGATCAATAACAGGACAGACACATAAAAAACTGACATCAATTTGTTTAAACAGATCATAGGCGAGGCTTCTTTATTTGTTTGATAATAAAGAATTTCTTAAGTTCGTCGCGCATTTGGCTAATTTTTGCAAAACTTTATTTTTTAAATGCTTCGAGTGGTGTCAGCCGTGCATTGGCACGCTGTTTTAACCAATCAGAGCGCGCGTTATATCGAAACTTTATCATAATTTAGTTTTAGGATAATTCGTCCACATTGTAAGACGTGAACCCGATGGAATAATCGCGAAAGACGTCGCCTTTGTAGATCTTTAAGTCCGTATTCTCGTTTTAACAACGACGTGAAATCACCTTGAGGCTCTGTCCGGACGTCAGCAACCCACCATATCTATATTTTTTAATTTTTGCCACAAAAATTCCACGAGGCTCATAGCAGACTAGTTCTTGGACAGTTTCCATGCAATGTGTATGCTAAACAACCTTACTGCGCACCTGTGGCTCAGTTGGTTGAACACCGGGCTGCCATGCGGGAGTTCGTGAGTTCGACTACAGCCAGATTAACACTCAAGGTCTTTAAATAACTGAGGAGAAAGTGCTGCCTTTGTAATGACATCTGCAAATGGTTAGATTCTCTAATCTTCTCGGATATAAAGGGCAATAAACCGTAAGCCGCGTCTCACAACCCTTCAATGTTCATAACTCTGTGAGACGTGAAAGGACCAGCACACCATTCGTAAAGAGAGGGCACTCGGAGTTTCCGGTGTTGCGGTCTGTCCCGGAAGTGAAGTGAAGTGAAGCTATTAGTTTCTCCCCTCGGGGCTTTTCAGGACTAATTTACAATTATTTAGAGCGGTTTTCAATTGAGTGTCGAAAGTAACTAGCGAATTGCTTTGGTTTTGCATTACTTCGCTCAGTGATTGGTTCAAAGTTTTCGCGCTACTTTTTCAACCATGCAATCTGAAGTGAAACCAAAACCAATCGTGGTCCGCGCGTGCACATTTTCCCGCGCTTTGTGTCAGCTACGTGTAATTACTTCGAGTTTTGATTGGTTTACCGGATTGTCTCCGTCCTTTTTGAGTGGCCAAAGTAATTACTCTTGTTTTGGCTTTACGACACTCGATTGAAACTTGCCCTATGGGAAACTTTAGCCAGACTGCTTATTACGCAGTTTTCGATTTTATTTTAGGAAGTGAAAGATGCCCCGAAGCTGTAGTGTTTCATGGTTGGGAGGGTGAACATGCTCGGAGATACTAGCTACATCAATCTACTCTAAAATCCGAGGGTAAATAGAGAGCAGAGTAGAGAACCAACAAACTCAACACACACGTGACGCCAAGTCTGCGATTGAACCTGGCCGACATTAGCGGGAAGCAGGTGCTCTCTACGCCAGCCCTGCACCCAGGAAATTCAGTCCAAACTGCCAAACTCCAATTATCAAACAACCAAGATCAGGTTTTCTGCGTTGAGGAATGACAAATTCGATTTCCTAAAACACACCCATGCAACGTCTGGAATTTCTCCTAATGTAACCCTCGTTCATTTTGTGTTCGTCTTAGTTCTAACGCTGTAGAGCATCGAACTACTGTGTGGGAGGTTGTAGGATCATGATCGGCTCCGGCCGGATTAACACTCAGGGTCTTTAAATGACTGAGGAGAAAGTGCTGCCTTTGGCATCTGCAAATGGTTAGACTCTTTACTCCTCTCGGATAGGGACGATAAGCCGTAGGGCTCACCTTACGACCCTTCAATGTTCATCAGACTCTTTAAGCTGGGGACACAAAAGAACCCACACACTATTCATAAAGAGCAGGACATGGGGTTCCTGGTGTTCTGGTCTGTCTGTTGTATACTTAGCCTATTCCCTGCTACGCTCACTGACCCTCGGGGGCAGTTGCCCTGTGTAAAGTACTACGTGTCCTACTGTGGGCTTTCCCTTTTTTTGCATGAATGAAATGAAATGAAATATTTGGGAAATAAGGTACTTATATACGTGGTAAACTTGCGGACCATAATATATATTACCTGTGTAGTAAACAGGCGAAAACAGCGAAGCCATTCCTGTTCCCGCAACAAATGCACTAATACATAATCCTGGATAGAATGACGTGAGCGCTAGAAAAATTATTTCGGCTGCTCCAGTGGCCATGGCGTTTAAAGCGATTCCAAGTAACTTTGCTCTGATATCGTTGAACATTCCAACCAAAGCAAGCCCAAAGAACATGCTCACAGCGATGAAACAAGTCTTCAATCCATAGGAAATTCTTTGTATAAACCAAGGCGCAATTATTTTGGTGATCATCAATGGTGTCACAAAACTGACAAGAACAGTGGCCGTGGGTAGCTTTTGTCCGCTTAAAATGTCTTCCGCAGCGGACAAAAGCATTTCTTGATTAAAAAACGTCAGCGTTCCGAAAATATAAAAACACAGAACATTTAACGGCCCCCTTGAATCCGAAGCGGGTGGCGTCTGCGACTTTTTTGCAAAATAATTCTCGCAAATCTTTCTCATCATGCCCATTAGTTATAGACCACTCACGAATCTTAAGGCCCCGAAGCATAACCAAGAATCACGAAGAAAACAACACAATGTTTACTGTTTCTTAAGCTGTGTGCCTGTGTAAAGAACTCTTTAACATCGAACCGGAACAAAGAATCCAATGTAACTTATCAGACCAATCATGTAACAAGCGAACAAACCTGTTGTAAATCCTTTTTTCTACGAGATCAGCTGGGAAAACACGTCTTAAAATTCGAAATCTCCTCTTTGCCCATCCTAACACCCTATCATGTTGAGCCATGCGTCATTTAACGCTGTATTTAGCCGGATGCCGGATCACTCAGTGGACGCTTTCTCGCGGATCGAAACGTGAATAAAGCATAACGTAAGTGTAACGTAACGTTCAAGTTCTTTCCTGCTTGGAATTGAGACTAGAATTAATTTAAATCCTCAAGCTTTGCTTGGCATCAAATTCTTTTAGTCCTTGAGTCCTTCAGCAGATAATACTAAGCTGTTATTAAAGTGATTGCATAACACCTGAGCGCCAAAAGGTATGTTAGTTGTCGGTTCCGCTACGTTCCGTACTAGTTAGTTTCCTTCGATTTCGGGCCAAAACCTGGAACCTTTAACCATTCAAAATGGAACCTTTTCCGGTTCCATTTTGAATGACGTTGTCGGTCGTCGAACTCAAATCACAACATCCTGTTGTGGTTAATGAATTATTAAAAAGAACACTAAGTTATCTGTCAAGATGAATTTTTGGCCTTTTTCAAGCTAAAAGCTTGTGAAACTCAAGTTGATGCGCAGAACTGTGTCATACAGGAAAATCATGACCAGTTTTGGCGTTTGACGACCGAAAAAGTTCTCTAAATGATATTATTAACGATTTTTTTTCTGTCTGTATCAGGTTTTGTTTTGTAACAGATTTGAAGTGTGCAGGTACCGTGTAACAGAACCTATGATTGCCCGGCCTATTGTCTACCTTTTCCTGCTCTGAGATTGTTTACAAGAACAAAACACTTTCGAAAATTTTATGTCCCAAACAGTTACAACCAAAGCCGCGTGTTAAGGAACATTCGCACAATATCTTTCGCTGATTACGGTTCTTTATTAAATCGATAAACTGAAAGCTGAAAAGACACAGGGGTTTTCTTCTTCCCGGTAAGAGAGTCTGGTAGGTTTGGTAATGCGTCTGTGACAATCAAACACGTCAGGGAGGGGCCCCAAGTCGCACTTACCAGCTCCCCTCATAAATATTCTGTCTGTCAGGACCCATGGATTCTCTGTCTTGGAGACTTGGGACTTACAATTTCCAAAGCAAATTCAGTAGTGTTCCTATCAGTGTGAATAGAATGAAAGGCCCTGGTTTAGCAAAAATTAACTCGCTTGTTTTCGTTGCTTGTGTTTTATTCTTGCTTCGTCAGTTTAAAGAAGCTCTATGTCCGCTTCCTTTGAGCCCCTCGGGAAACTTTATGAAGCTTATATAATGTAGTATCATAAATCTCGAGGTACTAAGCTCTGCATAAGAAAAATCTTTGATATCAGAAACAGAATAGAGAAGATACTGAGAACTGAGTAACAGTGTAGATCTGTAGTACTATGATTGCAAACAGTTCACATAGGTAGCCTCTAAGAATTGAGCCCAGGGCATCCATTTAATGCAACCACTGGTGTCGAAGAGATTCGCGAATGAGGAAAGGCGCTACAAAAATAACTTTGCGTGGGTCTACTTTTGTTATTGTTTGTTTTTTTTGTTGTTTTTTTTTGTAATTTCTAGCCATATAATTGAAGATAAAACCAATCTTTTTCTCAAATGATAACAGTTTTAGACTGGCTTTAGTCGCAGTATAGAAAGCCACATTCCGATCGCGCTCTAGCCATTTTGCCACTTAGCTGTTAAGTTTCAATGGCTAGATTTGACAATCGCGCACGTGTGGCTCATATACGGAGCTTTAGATAAAGGTTTAAAAGAAACTACTTCTAAAATCCTTGGGTGGAGAATTGAGTCTTTGAAGTCTGTTATCTTTGGTACTACTCAATAAAAGGTTGAGGTTGAAGTTTATTGTGATCAAGCAACCTTAAATCTCGATCTGTCCCCCTACCTCCCCCCCCCCAACCCCCACTTCCTCCCCTCCCTCTGTACCCCTTGTGCGACTACATCCAGCATCTTTAACAACCCATATTACGTTTCCAGCCGATTGAGTTAGGCATTCTTGTCATGCAAAATTCTTGATTGGTAGGGAAATGCCCTTTGCATCTTTTCGTAAGATATGGTTCCAAGAAAAGACCGACCAAGCCCGCCAAAAAGCTACCGACGCCATTTCCAACAGTAATTAGCGCCAGGGCAAATTCCCCTTCCTCGGGCGAAACGTGCTGCTTAACAGCATGGGGCGAGAGGGCGACAATCATTCCTGCTACCAGACCAAGTGTGGAACACAGAACGATGATAATCCAGATGTAGCCGACGAAATGATACCAAGATTCAAACAGAAAGAAGGTGAGATGCGATATTCCCAACACTGCAATATTAAGCAAAAAAAAAATCTTAATTGGAAATCTGATTAACGCATGTGCTTTACATGTACAACTGACAAATGGATAAAATACATGAAAGTTGGAAATCATCGCAGTTGAACAGCAACTTAAGCGAATCAGAAGCCTGGGAAAAAATCTAGGCTTGAACTGGGCTCGGCCCAGCGATTGCGCATGCGCTGCACCGCTCTGAGCTATCAATCCGACTGGGAGCTGGTCACTTATGAGATCGGTTTATATCTCATATATCCCGTATCAGGTGAGCCATTGAATCGTATAGAATGCATGATCATTGCATATATTCTCTTTCCTTTAAATGAATAAAACAAGAGCCCATAAGTAGAAGTCTACATTCCCAATACTAGATCTATGTAATAGTATTTTCATGCATTAGCTATAGGCCATTTTAGACGAGTTCCTAAACAGAATACGGCTTGCACAAGTGACCATTCTCAATCCCATGGGAAATAATTTCTCGTGCAAGACTTGTGATTAGCTGGAAAGGTCTGGTTTTGCGGGAAAATCAATCTAAAAATAACTGGGTCTGTAAAAACGCCGTTCCACAAATACAATAAAGGTGTACGCTATAGCTCCTAGTCATTGGTTCCTGATAAAAGTATTATAGCTAAGGTCACTAAAAAGGCAAAAACTTCAAAATGGTGACAAACTTATAAGAATCTCCTACAGGAAATAATTTAAAATGAATGAGTGTTAACTGAGGGGATCCCCTAATTCTAAATTTGAACAACTTTCTTTCGGATGAAATAATGTTTGCAATCAGGGTTGTTTGAATTTTTGAAAAGAAAGAGTTTTCACATGAAATAAGTGAAATTTAGGGAGTATATTTTCCTTTTCAAATTTCTCGATCGCCTCCATCTCAACATGATAATTGTACGTGTCAAGGTTCCTTAACGACAAGGTCGATGAGAAGAGAGACCCTGGGAACGAGGTTGGAACTCGTCAAATCAACTTTTCAAAATGGCGGCCCCAGGGGAAAATAAGCAATTCTCAAATTCATTTATTTCGGATACAAGAGCTGTCTTTCGAAAATCCGTGTAAAATTTGATTGTTTTGTGGCTTAACTCCTGTTGCTTATACTCCACTCCCTCCTAACAGTGAGGGATACACACTTATTCTGTCTAACTCGTTAAAAGATTTTACTCGTTCATGCATAGTTAATCGAGGGACTGGTTATGAAACCTTAGAACTTTTAAAAGCGAGAACAATGTTGTTGCAATCGATGTTGAATTGACCGTGACACCGTGACCCTGCACAATCTTTTGTTTTCGCTTCGCACGGGTTCGCAAATTAGTTGCGCATAATTTAATCGAAGGATTTGATTGGTTATCTTCTTGAATAAAGGTGTGTTTTGTGCCCGGTCAAGGCCAAAAATACGGACAAAAATATGAAACAAAGGAAATTGTCTAGTTTCATAACCATCTCCATGCATTAACTATGGTTCATGGACAAGGAGGTTACAGCTTTCCTCCAACGTAATAACCGAGACTATCTAGCATCATAATAGGTGATTTGCAACCAATATTTAGAGGGCAAGGATTACAATGGTGCATGTACAAATGTTAGTGGACGAACACGGAAATTAATTAATGAGAGATTTTCTGTTTTCGGCGACAAACATGCAGGGGATGACGTAACGCGAAAACACCTATCACAATGATGACTGACTTAATGTATAATTGATTGACAGACTGATTGATTGATTGATTGATTGATTGATTGATTGATTGATTGATTGATTGATTGATTGATTAACAGACTGACAGTAGTGACAGACTGATTTGATTGATAATTCATGAATCCATTTTATAGAGCACTTTAGCCCAATTTGTCGAGAGGAACCTAATAACTCGATTTTTGTTTCCTACCTGTTAAAATCCACGTTCTGGAACACTTCAAGGATTCTATAGCATCCGACGGAAGAAATGCGAACAGTAACAGATAACTCCTGCCGAAAAACTTTCCTACTCCGTATGAGAGCGTGTAGTAAATAAAATGATCTCGCAGATGAATATTAGAGTCAGGAAATGCAATGGTTGTTACCACTGAGGACATCGACAAGTACTCGGAGAAGAAGTTCAAACAAAGCGCAACTATGAACGGCGAAATCTTTAAAGCAATGATTAACTTCTCGCTGTACATCGACTTCTTAGTTGGGTCAAGCATTTCATCCTTTTCGCCTTTCGATGTGTGATCAACTTTCGTATATTTTATTGCACCGTGAGTTTTAGGGCCAACGGAATTTTTATTGATGTATTGTTTGTCTAGCAGCGCATAAAAGAAAACAATAAGGAATGGTAATGGAATTGTAATCAATATGGCCGTCTTTGGGGCGATGCAGCTCCATGTTGTTAGGCCTAAAATTCAAAGAAAAGAAATCTCATTTAAATGTTGGTTTCATAAAAAGCCATACAGATTTGCGTCCAAGGAAGGAGAACGCATTCGTATTTCTCCATTCGGCGCTTTTTACACCGTAAGAGAGATTTAAGACACATTTACAATAAACGACATACGACAAATGGCAAGTCTTCTTTTCCCTGTGACAATTAATATTCAATTATTCCAGTGTCTTTTTTCTCCTTCCTAAACTTGTTTGAATCATTTTTGTACAACATTGAGTTGTGTGTCCCATGTTGGTCAGACAAACACTGAACAACGAATTTTGGTCAAGCCTTTTTTACTCGTACTTGAACGTGTCCTTGTGAGTCTGAAGGCCTTTCTATTTCAAGGTTCGGACGCCATTTGTTAACTCAATCCCACATACTAAATAGTTGTTTGGCAACGGTCAAAGGACAACTTGAAACTGATCCAAGATCCTGGTAGGACTCAACACATAACCACATGTTATTGTTATATACCTAGACTTTCACTCAAAAAAACGAGCTCTGTGATTGGTTGATTCTTGGTCACATGCCCCTGCAGTTGTTGCCCGCGTTTGATTGAAGGGAAAGTCTAAATAGATAACAAAGCACTTAATGTATGGTCCCTCGGGAAACTAGTTAGTTTAGTTTTCCCTCGAGTCATGATTTTTCTCTCGACTTCATCTCGGGAAACATCAGGACTCTTGGGAAAACAAAACTTACTGTTTCACTAAGTGTACATTGTTGATTCACATTCTCGGAAGCGCATGACATTGTCGCGCCCGCGGACCAGTGAGACACTTTCTCTGAAAGGAAAATAGATGAGCGACTTAGCTCCTTTACGTCCTTTACAGTTCTTTGTAGTTCAATGGGTGAAAGTGATCCGATCTGGGGTTACAGAAGTCGTAGTTTCGAATCCTGCCTGACTCTCAGCTACTCCTTTAATAGCCCATTTTCGAGTTGCTGTTTGCCTCGGTTTCAAAGCGAGTCCTAGTGCACAACCATTCAAATGGAAATGAGTGGTGTGTTATTCATGCAAATTAAAGTCGTTATCATTTGAATGGTTGTGCACCAGGACTCGTTTCGAACCAGAGGCAAACAGCAACTAGGAAATGGGCTATTTCGTCCTTTGCCAAGTAGGCTTTTGTACTGATTAAGCCAACACGATCTCTTCCTCAAATGAAGGATTTTGACCACTCTGTCCCAGGACTTGTGGTAGCAAATAAAAAGAAAAAAGTAAAAGCAGCCCCTGGACAGGATTTGAACCCGGAGCACCCACTTCGAAGGAACTGTCTTTATCCACTTAACCACTAAAGATCAACTGACTAGAAAACGTGCCGATTATTTACCAAAACTAATTAGTATATATATAAAATCATTGCTGAATAATGGTTAAGTCTAAAGCTTGATTTTAAAATGGTTAGCTTTCTCTTGAAGTTTGGTAACCGACATTTTTCACTGTGTAAGCTTGCTTCTTAGCGGGTGTTAATACACGTTTACAGCGGCACTTTTGGAAGAAAAAATTATGGACATTAATTAAAAATGACATCCTCGCAGTTAGTGATGTGGTAGTCTAGTGGTTAAGTGAAGGGGTTATAAATTACACGTTCCCAGGTTCGAGTCCTGCGAGTCCAGACATTAGGGTTGTGACAATGAAGAATAATCCTTCAATTGAGGGAGAGACTTGGTTGGGTTAAGCAAGCATTGAGTCCCTCCCAGTCATGTTTGCCCAGTGAGTTGCAGAGTAGAGAAAATCCTCCACTTATACCCTTATAGCTCTTTTTAACAGCCCATCCAAGCATTGTAGTGACTTTTTTGGAGTACACCAGGCATTTTAGAGGAAAAAAATGGAGAGCTGAAATGAAACATTTTTGTGGGGAAACAAAAGCATGATGTACAAAAGCCTATTGCCAAAAAGCTGGCTTATCATACTAATAACTTATTTTTGTAAAGACCCCCGAGGGAATCGTATAGACTGTCTGAATTTTCTTTGCTAATATCACTGATTTAAGCTTCTCCATTTCTTTCAGAAATGGCACGGTAGATATCTCCAGATAACAAGCAAAAATGAGCCGAAATTAATGAATCAACTTCCTTTGACTTTTAGAAAACGCAAATTTTGGCCTCACGTTTGACGTTCACCTCGAACGGTAAATTTCTCTAATATAATTTTTCGCAGAGGCACTGAACTATAGCCAAATTCTTTGTCGGACTTTACAGTAAGCGCCAATCACCATAAAATTTGAGTTAGATATTTGTAAAATCCTTACCTGTATAATAGTTTGGCGAAAAGAGTGAAGCCATTCCAGTTCCTGCCACAAACGCACTTATACACACTTCAGGGTAAAAAGATGTTAGAGCGAGAAAGTTCACTTCTGATGCACCCGTAGCCACCGCGTTAAGCGCTATTCCGAACAACTGCACCTTGATATCGCCAAATAGCCCAACCAAGGCCAGCCCCAACGACATGCTCAGGGCGACGAAACATGTCTTCACTGCATAGGATACACTCTGGATAAACCAAGGCACGCTCAGTTTGGTGATCATCAAAGGTGCTACAAAGCACACGAGGACGGTAGACGTAGGTAACTGTTGGCCACTCAGAATATCTTCTGCTGCTGGCAATAGCATTTCTTGGTTAAAAAACGTCAGCATCCCGAAAAGGTAAAAACACAGGACATTTAACCATCTTTTTCCCTCTGTAGAAGCCGGGCCATGGGCTGTTTCAGGGCTTGGGCCGATGAAGAACTCCTTGATTCGCTCACAGATGCACATCGCGGGGGAGCAGTACTGAGCATAAAAAGTCTCTAATGGACCATCGATTTGTTCCTGATTATGTAATACTGTTTTCCTTAAGTTTTAAGGCTGCTGTGGGCAGTAGTATATCGATATATTTGAGACAAATCGTCCGTTATGACCCATTTAACAATAAATGAGCGACCTTTAAAGCCATTAAAGCAACAAGCGTAAAATCTAGTTCTTTAATGGTCCACTTAATGGTATTTACCATTAAGCTCCCACACTGAGACACAACAGCTCTGCTGGAAATCAGTATGCAAAAATATGACTTGAGGACAATGATAATTACCATAATGTTGTTCAAACCGAGCTGTAATACAAAGAGCTTAACAATTGAATAACCGAGAAAAAAAATTCCGCAAAGTGAAAGAAATTCTCTTGAACGGATTCATTTGCAGTGTTTTATCTTAGCATGCTTATCACTTTCCAGCTAAAAACGTGGGGCCATGGGGTTTGTTTTTGAGATATAATCGTTTATAGATGAAATATACGGGGTATTTTTACAAGCCTTTTTCGTTGCCGTGGTAGCCTATTACGACACATTGAAGAATGCACTTTGTTAAACAATTATTGTTTTTTACGAGGTACCAAACAAAGTGCCAAAATTGGTTTGAGCGTGCTAATATGTTGTACTACCTTGAAAAAAAATAATAATTAGCACACCCATAAGAAGAAAAGGGCTAACTCAGGGTTTCTTGTTTGTATTGATTACATAATAATAGACCAATTATTCAGTCCGAAACAAAAGTTATCCTTTCGAGGCTCTGGGGAATAAATAAAAGGATTTGTATGAGTTTATTCCCCAGAGATGATAAATATTGTGTGGTTGGTTGGTTGCATATGCCTTAAGGACGGTGCCTACTATTGTTATTGCTCATACGTGCTGCGCATCTCCAGATACTCGGATTTCCTATCGCCGATGCTTACTAATTATACAGGGATATTATTGCGCGGTTTAAAACTATCCGGAAAAAGTAGATCTTAGTAAGTACTCTTGGTATCCAAAAAGAAAATTGGGTGTAACCATGCATTTTTGAGAGATAATTAAGCTTCAATTTGAGAAAGAACGCCATAAATTGCTTTGTATTTTAAAGTTTTTTACAAATATTATTGATGAATTATCTTTGAAAAATGCGAGATTACCCCCAATTTTCTTTTTGGGTTTCAATAACACTTGTTAAGATCTACATTTCCTGCATAATTACACACCGGGGCAAAAATATTGTTAATTAGTAGGCACCGTCCTTAATGTGACTGCGTGATGTAGTCACGTTAGTACATACCCACATTTTATCCCTGCTTACCACGGAGCCTCCAGTAGCTCAGTGGTAAGAGTATCCTTACTAAATCACGGAGGGTCGTGGGATCAAATCACATCTGGCGCAGTGGTGAGAGCACTTTCCTTCCACCAGTGCAGCAGGGGCTCGTTTCTCGAAAGTCCCGAAACTTTACGGGCTATATTCGGCTGTCACCATTCCCTTTTTATCTCAAGAACGGACAGGATTTAAGTCTTCAAACTTCACAGTCATTTTTCTTCTTGTTACCTTGAAACCATCTTAAAAGATCGGCTTTCCAAAACAAGCGGTTGGCAGTTTCACAAATGGTTTTTCGGGCCCGAAAAGTTTTCAGGACTTTCGAAAAACGGGCCCCTGCTCGGGATCGATTCCCGGATTCGACGTTACAAATTTCTGTTTCGATGCTATTTGGACGACACTTATAAACAATTTTCACTCTTAAGTCTGTCGTTTGCAGATGAGGAAAAAATAATCTAGGACTAGATCAGCAGATTCTTATTAAGACAATTAAGATCGCTCTTCTGGCAACTTCTTTTTTAAAACTTTAATTCTAAAATAATAATAATAGCTGGCTACCCGTATGTCACTTCGGATTTACAAAAAAAAAAAAAAAAATTGAAAAAGTTGGGTGAATGATATCGAACTCAGTTCAATGGCTGAAGAGTAAACCGAGATAGCCACAGAAAAAAACCCTCACTCGATTTAATCTAACGAATCTCTTTATTTTGGATGTTTGATACTTATATAATGGCGACCAGTTAAACAAACTTAACAAAGTACAACAGTACTAGTTTTCACGTTTCGTGTCCTCTTATAATCTTCGTACGCAACTGTATTTAATGTTCCGGTTAAAAAAATAAAATAAAGCGAAAACAAATAATACATTGTGTTTTTTTTCGATGGCGTATTGCAGATTAGCATTAACTATTCGCTCGTTTCAGGACAATTAATCGTGAAAATAGAAAACTGACCTTCAGCTCAGCAGACTCTCAGCAGAGATTCTCTGAAGGGGCATTTACTGCTCTTATTGTTTAAAAGAGGAAATAAATAGTTCAATAATGGGTTCTAATTAATGTTTAAGGTCACGCTCCGCAGTGAAGAGATGCTTACTAAAAATAATATAGGTTATATAAATGGAATCACTGCAATAAGTTAAAAATGTACTTTTTATTTAACAAATAGCTAGGCAGCAAGACAGTTTACACGAATCTTTTCCATTTGCAAAACAGTATATTTAATTCTAATAATAAATAAAATATAATAAGCTGTAGCGAATAGTGATGGTTAAAATAATTTGACAAATTTATAATTGTAAAATAATTTTGGTTATTATTGATTCAAAATGATTTATTTTTTTATTGGCTTATGTTCCTTGCATATTTCTAGCTAACACAAAAAGGAACGTCATTTGTCCAACAATAATAATGATGTCCATTGTCCAATAACAAATTTTAAAGAAGCTTTATCAGGAGACGAGAGGAGCCGACGATGTAGGCGAAAACAGAAACGCCATGAGACAATGGCTCTGCGAGCCCCAAACTAGCGTTTTACACTTTGGTCCATTTCTCTGACGTTTAAGAAATGACTAACTGAGAAGTTATGAGATTTATCTAATTATTAGACGATAAAATTTGGAACCCCATCGCGATCGATCAATCCAACTTTTTTTCTTCGGAAGTTGGTTATCACTGCCGTCGTTCTCGCTTAAGCAACTTCACGCCACGTTTCTGTAGTTGTTACAGGGAGTTCAACCACGCAACGTCTTTTAGCAAAGGACGGAAACCGGAAGTGAACATTTTGCATGCCACGGGAGATGACTCTATCAGATTTTCAAACTAATCATCTCTAATAGTGAAGCGAAACTTAACAAAAGGAAAACAACTATGCTCACTTCCGTGTACCGTCCTAATAGGGAGCTTAAGCATTTTTGAGACGCGGACGGCAACCGGAAGTGAGCTGTTTTCCTTTCTAACTTGTCTTTACACACCCACATTTATATTGCTAAGTATCTTTTCCCCATTAGAGATGATAAGTATAAAAATCTGGGAGACACCACTGTCCTGGCACGCGAAATGTTCTCTTCCGGTTGCCGTACGCGTCTCAAAAACGCGCGTGCTTAAGGTCCCTTCCAAGTCGCTCGGCCTGGAATACACCCATTTATAGCTCTGAAAATATTTAATTTGGGACAAAGAATTAAAATAATTATTGAAACCGGCTTACTTTTTTCCGAACAATAATGTACATCATAGAAGGTGATACCAGCCTTGGGAAGTTGGCCTCGTCTGATAACACCTTCTTTGATGACGAGCTTGTTGCTTGGCAACGGGCGTAATTGAAATTCAGGGTCCTGGGTAGGAGTCCAAACTACGACTCCCGTAACAAAGATCCAATATTATCTCTTCTCTAAATTAACGATTATCGTTAATTCGTAATTGCTTTGAATTTACTATTATCGTTAATTTCGGACACTGTGTCCCGGGACTTGTGCCAGCAGAGAGAATAAGGTCGAATAAAAAAATCATTTCCGTGGATTGGATTT
This sequence comes from Montipora capricornis, assembly GCF_036669925.1. Lineage (NCBI taxonomy): Eukaryota > Metazoa > Cnidaria > Anthozoa > Scleractinia > Acroporidae > Montipora > Montipora capricornis. Next base: position 22,902,699 of record NC_090889.1, read on the forward strand.
GAACACGTAAATTGTAAATTTCGACTTCTTAAAATTCTCTATTTTCGAATTCCCCATACTATACTTTGTTTGCCCCCCAAATTTTGCATAAACCATTGTTTTCAAATGCTCTTGGGAATATGCAGTGTCCCCAAGAGCATTTGAAAACAATAGTTTATGCAAAATTTGGGGAGCAAACAAAGTGTATTATGGGAAATTCGAAAATAGAGAATGGCTGTATCTCGCTTAATATCTTGACACCAAACTTGGGGATTTTGTAATGCTTGGTGTGCACTTTCTGAGTTTGTGGATCAATAGTTGCTTATCCCATAATTTGCAGACTCGTACCTTGTCTCCCTCGGCTTAAAAATTAGGGAAATTGTGGAGAACTAGGCCCTTTATCTAGGTTATTCATGGACAGTGTGTCCCTCTGGTCAGCGGGCTCGACAATGTCACGTGACTTAATTGTCTAAATGAAAAACAATTGTGATGGTAAATGGTGTCATGTTATTCCCAGGAGCTTTGCACCGTTTACCATCTTATATACTTGCAATTTTCTCGACTTCTTATATTACTGCTTGGTCCAAAAACTGTTAATGAAATGATCTTTACCAGGAGTTCATTAAGAGGAGCCTCTACCTCCCATACTTGGCCTCGGAGTCAACCCTTTCCCGAGTAGATTTATTTATAGAACACCTCCCTTGGGAGATTCAGCACGCTCACTGTTGTAAAAGCCAATCTCCCTTGGGACATTCAGCACGCCCACTGTTGTAAAAGCCAATCAAAACAAAGCTATCTCTGCGTCAAGGAAATTATGATACTTTTCGCGGGAAAAACCTGTTCCTAAAAATAAATTTACTCGGGAAAGGGTTGACTCAAGGAATTAGAGGAGATAGAGGCTCCTCTTGATGAGCTCCTGTCTTTACCAACCTTGAGCACAGGCCACAAGATCCTCAGCAAGAGCCTGGGTGTGAGGTTCAGTTGACTAATATATTAAAATGCAGTCCTAAACAAAATGCATCATCTCGAGGCTCTGGGAAATAAACTCATACAAATCATTATATTCATTTCCCAGAGCCTCGGGTTGATGTCTTTTTTGAAACTGATTTTTAATATATCAAAATTGGTCTATTAACAACTATTCACCGAAGTCAGAACCGCGAGCGCAATCTCGCGTGAGTTGCGCGGAGGTTGAATGGCAAGGGATATTCGAAGTTTGAGTAGCCAATCGCAGCGCGCCTTCAACGCAATCCACTTTTTTTGGTATATACTGTACAGTCTAACAATGAATATTATATTCCCACCCAGTCATGTTTTTATGTCTTGTAAAACAGAATTCTTGCGCGGCTGAAAAATGTTGCACGCATTTATCCGTGAGGAATGGCTCCACAGAAAGACCAACAAAACCAGCCACCAGGCCACCCAAAGAGTTTCCGACTGTCAGCAGTCCCAGGGCAAATTCTTTCTCGTCGGGTGAAACAAAACGTGAGACGGCGAAAGGCGAGTGCAAGACAATCATTCCAGCCACGAGTCCAAGCGTAGAACACAGAGCAATAACGATCCAGATGTAGCCGACAAAGTGATACCAAGACTCGAACAGAAAGAAGATTAAATGAGATATTTCCAGTGCTGCGGGGAAAAAAAGGCATGAAAATAAGAGTTTTTTTCTCTTTTTAAATCCAAATAAGGTTCGATGCCATATTTGGTACGATTCCGTTTCTTTGAACCTGTTTATTTGGTTTATTTTCTTGCACGCCTAGCTATCTAAAGCACGCGAGTAGTGACACTAGCATTTTCGTCTTCATACAAGGGCCGCGATTTTTGCAACAGAGACATCGACGAAAGCAAGAACAGTATGAAACACCAACTTAAATAAGCCAAAAAAGTAGCTCTGAGTGTCCTGGTTGTGCGTTTGAAAACGACGCAACCAATGGCAAAGACCGTTGTTGCGTTGGACGCAACACGCGACAAAACATTACAACTGTAATATTATTGGTCAAAAAGAGAAAAAAACTAATCGTGGCATGTGCGGCGCGTATTCTATCTCTGATTTTTTTCTCATATTTTGTCGGTACCCTGCATAATTAAATAAAAGACTTCGAGATCTTGACAACAACATGAGCTTACAAATGTGAACCTTTCATTCCGTATTTTTGCTCTGAACTGACCACTCATCCCGGTTTACAAATAAAGAAGCCTCGCCTGTGATCTATTCCGTTGTAAAGCACGCAGGAAGCGGAAGAAGTGTACCGAGGGAAAACAAGAGACGAAGAGTCAAGTGTTTTCCCTCATCATATCATATCATATATCTTTATTTACCCTCGGATTTTTAGAGTATCTTGGTGTAGCTAATTTCTCCGAGCATTTACCCTCCCAACCATGATATACCACAGAAGACAGAGCACAACACCGGGAACTACATGCCCATCTTCTTGTTAGTTCTATCCGCTTCCAAAGTGCTTTACAACGAATTTATGACTGCCAAATTCTCGAGCACTCATTGGCTAATTTTTATTGTCAATAAGCGGACAGACACATAATTTTATAATTTGTGATATTGACGCGATATTCCTCGCGTCCGATTGAATGAAATTGAAGTTTCTCGCACTTTTGTCTCCCGTTCTTCTCGTGTTTTGACTTAATTTTGACCCCTCTTCCGTTTGTCAAAAACAAATTGATGCCAGTTTTTCATGCGTCTGTCCTGTTATTGACAATGAATTTCGTCATAATATTGTGGGTCCACAGCTACTTTGACAATGTTATAACGAAATTCATGATCAATAACAGGACAGACACATAAAAAACTGACATCAATTTGTTTAAACAGATCATAGGCGAGGCTTCTTTATTTGTTTGATAATAAAGAATTTCTTAAGTTCGTCGCGCATTTGGCTAATTTTTGCAAAACTTTATTTTTTAAATGCTTCGAGTGGTGTCAGCCGTGCATTGGCACGCTGTTTTAACCAATCAGAGCGCGCGTTATATCGAAACTTTATCATAATTTAGTTTTAGGATAATTCGTCCACATTGTAAGACGTGAACCCGATGGAATAATCGCGAAAGACGTCGCCTTTGTAGATCTTTAAGTCCGTATTCTCGTTTTAACAACGACGTGAAATCACCTTGAGGCTCTGTCCGGACGTCAGCAACCCACCATATCTATATTTTTTAATTTTTGCCACAAAAATTCCACGAGGCTCATAGCAGACTAGTTCTTGGACAGTTTCCATGCAATGTGTATGCTAAACAACCTTACTGCGCACCTGTGGCTCAGTTGGTTGAACACCGGGCTGCCATGCGGGAGTTCGTGAGTTCGACTACAGCCAGATTAACACTCAAGGTCTTTAAATAACTGAGGAGAAAGTGCTGCCTTTGTAATGACATCTGCAAATGGTTAGATTCTCTAATCTTCTCGGATATAAAGGGCAATAAACCGTAAGCCGCGTCTCACAACCCTTCAATGTTCATAACTCTGTGAGACGTGAAAGGACCAGCACACCATTCGTAAAGAGAGGGCACTCGGAGTTTCCGGTGTTGCGGTCTGTCCCGGAAGTGAAGTGAAGTGAAGCTATTAGTTTCTCCCCTCGGGGCTTTTCAGGACTAATTTACAATTATTTAGAGCGGTTTTCAATTGAGTGTCGAAAGTAACTAGCGAATTGCTTTGGTTTTGCATTACTTCGCTCAGTGATTGGTTCAAAATTTTCGCGCTACTTTTTCAACCATGCAATCTGAAGTGAAACCAAAACCAATCGTGGTCCGCGCGTGCACATTTTCCCGCGCTTTGTGTCAGCTACGTGTAATTACTTCGAGTTTTGATTGGTTTACCGGATTGTCTCCGTCCTTTTTGAGTGGCCAAAGTAATTACTCTTGTTTTGGCTTTACGACACTCGATTGAAACTTGCCCTATGGGAAACTTTAGCCAGACTGCTTATTACGCAGTTTTCGATTTTATTTTAGGAAGTGAAAGATGCCCCGAAGCTGTAGTGTTTCATGGTTGGGAGGGTGAACATGCTCGGAGATACTAGCTACATCAATCTACTCTAAAATCCGAGGGTAAATAGAGAGCAGAGTAGAGAACCAACAAACTCAACACACACGTGACGCCAAGTCTGCGATTGAACCTGGCCGACATTAGCGGGAAGCAGGTGCTCTCTACGCCAGCCCTGCACCCAGGAAATTCAGTCCAAACTGCCAAACTCCAATTATCAAACAACCAAGATCAGGTTTTCTGCGTTGAGGAATGACAAATTCGATTTCCTAAAACACACCCATGCAACGTCTGGAATTTCTCCTAATGTAACCCTCGTTCATTTTGTGTTCGTCTTAGTTCTAACGCTGTAGAGCATCGAACTACTGTGTGGGAGGTTGTAGGATCATGATCGGCTCCGGCCGGATTAACACTCAGGGTCTTTAAATGACTGAGGAGAAAGTGCTGCCTTTGGCATCTGCAAATGGTTAGACTCTTTACTCCTCTCGGATAGGGACGATAAGCCGTAGGGCTCACCTTACGACCCTTCAATGTTCATCAGACTCTTTAAGCTGGGGATACAAAAGAACCCACACACTATTCATAAAGAGCAGGACATGGGGTTCCTGGTGTTCTGGTCTGTCTGTTGTATACTTAGCCTATTCCCTGCTACGCTCACTGACCCTCGGGGGCAGTTGCCCTGTGTAAAGTACTACGTGTCCTACTGTGGGCTTTCCCTTTTTTTGCATGAATGAAATGAAATGAAATATTTGGGAAATAAGGTACTTATATACGTGGTAAACTTGCGGACCATAATATATATTACCTGTGTAGTAAACAGGCGAAAACAGCGAAGCCATTCCTGTTCCCGCAACAAATGCACTAATACATAATCCTGGATAGAATGACGTGAGCGCTAGAAAAATTATTTCGGCTGCTCCAGTGGCCATGGCGTTTAAAGCGATTCCAAGTAACTTTGCTCTGATATCGTTGAACATTCCAACCAAAGCAAGCCCAAAGAACATGCTCACAGCGATGAAACAAGTCTTCAATCCATAGGAAATTCTTTGTATAAACCAAGGCGCAATTATTTTGGTGATCATCAATGGTGTCACAAAACTGACAAGAAGAGTGGCCGTGGGTAGCTTTTGTCCGCTTAAAATGTCTTCCGCAGCGGACAAAAGCATTTCTTGATTAAAAAACGTCAGCGTTCCGAAAATATAAAAACACAGAACATTTAACGGCCCCCTTGAATCCGAAGCGGGTGGCGTCTGCGACTTTTTTGCAAAATAATTCTCGCAAATCTTTCTCATCATGCCCATTAGTTATAGACCACTCACGAATCTTAAGGCCCCGAAGCATAACCAAGAATCACGAAGAAAACAACACAATGTTTACTGTTTCTTAAGCTGTGTGCCTGTGTAAAGAACTCTTTAACATCGAACCGGAACAAAGAATCCAATGTAACTTATCAGACCAATCATGTAACAAGCGAACAAACCTGTTGTAAATCCTTTTTTCTACGAGATCAGCTGGGAAAACACGTCTTAAAATTCGAAATCTCCTCTTTGCCCATCCTAACACCCTATCATGTTGAGCCATGCGTCATTTAACGCTGTATTTAGCCGGATGCCGGATCACTCAGTGGACGCTTTCTCGCGGATCGAAACGTGAATAAAGCATAACGTAAGTGTAACGTAACGTTCAAGTTCTTTCCTGCTTGGAATTGAGACTAGAATTAATTTAAATCCTCAAGCTTTGCTTGGCATCAAATTCTTTTAGTCCTTGAGTCCTTCAGCAGATAATACTAAGCTGTTATTAAAGTGATTGCATAACACCTGAGCGCCAAAAGGTATGTTAGTTGTCGGTTCCGCTACGTTCCGTACTAGTTAGTTTCCTTCGATTTCGGGCCAAAACCTGGAACCTTTAACCATTCAAAATGGAACCTTTTCCGGTTCCATTTTGAATGACGTTGTCGGTCGTCGAACTCAAATCACAACATCCTGTTGTGGTTAATGAATTATTAAAAAGAACACTAAGTTATCTGTCAAGATGAATTTTTGGCCTTTTTCAAGCTAAAAGCTTGTGAAACTCAAGTTGATGCGCAGAACTGTGTCATACAGGAAAATCATGACCAGTTTTGGCGTTTGACGACCGAAAAAGTTCTCTAAATGATCTTATTAACGAATTTTTTTCTGTCTGTATCAGGTTTTGTTTTGTAACAGATTTGAAGTGTGCAGGTACCGTGTAACAGAACCTATGATTGCCCGGCCTATTGTCTACCTTTTCCTGCTCTGAGATTGTTTACAAGAACAAAACACTTTCGAAAATTTTATGTCCCAAACAGTTACAACCAAAGCCGCGTGTTAAGGAACATTCGCACAATATCTTTCGCTGATTACGGTTCTTTATTAAATCGATAAACTGAAAGCTGAAAAGACACAGGGGTTTTCTTCTTCCCGGTAAGAGAGTCTGGTAGGTTTGGTAATGCGTCTGTGACAATCAAACACGTCAGGGAGGGGCCCCAAGTCGCACTTACCAGCTCCCCTCATAAATATTCTGTCTGTCAGGACCCATGGATTCTCTGTCTTGGAGACTTGGGACTTACAATTTCCAAAGCAAATTCAGTAGTGTTCCTATCAGTGTGAATAGAATGAAAGGCCCTGGTTTAGCAAAAATTAACTCGCTTGTTTTCGTTGCTTGTGTTTTATTCTTGCTTCGTCAGTTTAAAGAAGCTCTATGTCCGCTTCCTTTGAGCCCCTCGGGAAACTTTATGAAGCTTATATAATGTAGTATCATAAATCTCGAGGTACTAAGCTCTGCATAAGAAAAATCTTTGATATCAGAAACAGAATAGAGAAGATACTGAGAACTGAGTAACAGTGTAGATCTGTAGTACTATGATTGCAAACAGTTCACATAGGTAGCCTCTAAGAATTGAGCCCAGGGCATCCATTTAATGCAACCACTGGTGTCGAAGAGATTCGCGAATGAGGAAAGGCGCTACAAAAATAACTTTGCGTGGGTCTACTTTTGTTATTGTTTGTTTTTTTTGTTGTTTTTTTTTGTAATTTCTAGCCATATAATTGAAGATAAAACCAATCTTTTTCTCAAATGATAACAGTTTTAGACTGGCTTTAGTCGCAGTATAGAAAGCCACATTCCGATCGCGCTCTAGCCATTTTGCCACTTAGCTGTTAAGTTTCAATGGCTAGATTTGACAATCGCGCACGTGTGGCTCATATACGGAGCTTTAGATAAAGGTTTAAAAGAAACTACTTCTAAAATCCTTGGGTGGAGAATTGAGTCTTTGAAGTCTGTTATCTTTGGTACTACTCAATAAAAGGTTGAGGTTGAAGTTTATTGTGATCAAGCAACCTTAAATCTCGATCTGTCCCCCTACCTCCCCCCCCCCACCCCCACTTCCTCCCCTCCCTCTGTGCCCCTTGTGCGACTACATCCAGCACCTTTAACAACCCATATTACGTTTCCAGCCGATTGAGTTAGGCATTCTTGTCATGCAAAATTCTTGATTGGTAGGGAAATGCCCTTTGCATCTTTTCGTAAGATATGGTTCCAAGAAAAGACCGACCAAGCCCGCCAAAAAGCTACCGACGCCATTTCCAACAGTAATTAGCGCCAGGGCAAATTCCCCTTCCTCGGATGAAACGTGCTGCTTAACAGCATGGGGCGAGAGGGCGACAATCATTCCTGCTACCAGACCAAGTGTGGAACACAGAACGATGATAATCCAGATGTAGCCGACGAAATGATACCAAGATTCAAACAGAAAGAAGGTGAGATGCGATATTCCCAACACTGCAATATTAAGCAAAAAAAAATCTTAATTGGAAATCTGATTAACGCATGTGCTTTACATGTACAACTGACAAATGGATAAAATACATGAAAGTTGGAAATCATCGCAGTTGAACAGCAACTTAAGCGAATCAGAAGCCTGGGAAAAAATCTAGGCTTGAACTGGGCTCGGCCCAGCGATTGCGCATGCGCTGCACCGCTCTGAGCTATCAATCCGACTGGGAGCTGGTCACTTATGAGATCGGTTTATATCTCATATATCCCGTATCAGGTGAGCCATTGAATCGTATAGAATGCATGATCATTGCATATATTCTCTTTCCTTTAAATGAATAAAACAAGAGCCCATAAGTAGAAGTCTACATTCCCAATACTAGATCTATGTAATAGTATTTTCATGCATTAGCTATAGGCCATTTTAGACGAGTTCCTAAACAGAATACGGCTTGCACAAGTGACCATTCTCAATCCCATGGGAAATAATTTCTCGTGCAAGACTTGTGATTAGCTGGAAAGGTCTGGTTTTGCGGGAAAATCAATCTAAAAATAACTGGGTCTGTAAAAACGCCGTTCCACAAATACAATAAAGGTGTACGCTATAGCTCCTAGTCATTGGTTCCTGATAAAAGTATTATAGCTAAGGTCACTAAAAAGGCAAAAACTTCAAAATGGTGACAAACTTATAAGAATCTCCTACAGGAAATAATTTAAAATGAATGAGTGTTAACTGAGGGGATCCCCTAATTCTAAATTTGAACAACTTTCTTTCGGATGAAATAATGTTTGCAATCAGGGTTGTTTGAATTTTTGAAAAGAAAGAGTTTTCACATGAAATAAGTGAAATTTAGGGAGTATATTTTCCTTTTCAAATTTCTCGATCGCCTCCATCTCAACATGATAATTGTACGTGTCAAGGTTCCTTAACGACAAGGTCGATGAGAAGAGAGACCCTGGGAACGAGGTTGGAACTCGTCAAATCAACTTTTCAAAATGGCGGCCCCAGGGAAAATAAGCAATTCTCAAATTCATTTATTTCGGATACAAGAGCTGTCTTTCGAAAATCCGTGTAAAATTTGATTGTTTTGTGGCTTAACTCCTGTTGCTTATACTCCACTCCCTCCTAACAGTGAGGGATACACACTTATTCTGTCTAACTCGTTAAAAGATTTTACTCGTTCATGCATAGTTAATCGAGGGACTGGTTATGAAACCTTAGAACTTTTAAAAGCGAGAACAATGTTGTTGCAATCGATGTTGAATTGACCGTGACACCGTGACCCTGCACAATCTTTTGTTTTCGCTTCGCACGGGTTCGCAAATTAGTTGCGCATAATTTAATCGAAGGATTTGATTGCTTATCTTCTTGAATAAAGGTGTGTTTTGTGCCCGGTCAAGGCCAAAAATACGGACAAAAACATGAAACAAAGGAAATTGTCTAGTTTCATAACCATCTCCATGCATTAACTATGGTTCATGGACAAGGAGGTTACAGCTTTCCTCCAACGTAATAACCGAGACTATCTAGCATCATAATAGGTGATTTGCAACCAATATTTAGAGGGCAAGGATTACAATGGTGCATGTACAAATGTTAGTGGACGAACACGGAAATTAATTAATGAGAGATTTTCTGTTTTCGGCGACAAACATGCAGGGGATGACGTAACGCGAAAACACCTATCACAATGATGACTGACTTAATGTATAATTGATTGACAGACTGATTGATTGATTGATTGATTGATTGATTGATTGATTGATTGATTGATTGATTGATTGATAATTCATGAATCCATTTTATAGAGCACTTTAGCCCAATTTGTCGAGAGGAACCTAATAACTCGATTTTTGTTTCCTACCTGTTAAAATCCACGTTCTGGAACACTTCAAGGATTCTATAGCATCCGACGGAAGAAATGCGAACAGTAACAGATAACTCCTGCCGAAAAACTTTCCTACTCCGTATGAGAGCGTGTAGTAAATAAAATGATCTCGCAGATGAATATTAGAGTCAGGAAATGCAATGGTTGTTACCACTGAGGACATCGACAAGTACTCGGAGAAGAAGTTCAAACAAAGCGCAACTATGAACGGCGAAATCTTTAAAGCAATGATTAACTTCTCGCTGTACATCGACTTCTTAGTTGGGTCAAGCATTTCATCCTTTTCGCCTTTCGATGTGTGATCAACTTTCGTATATTTTATTGCACCGTGAGTTTTAGGGCCAACGGAATTTTTATTGATGTATTGTTTGTCTAGCAGCGCATAAAAGAAAACAATAAGGAATGGCAATGGAATTGTAATCAATATGGCCGTCTTTGGGGCGATGCAGCTCCATGTTGTTAGACCTAAAATTCAAAGAAAAGAAATCTCATTTAAATGTTGGTTTCATAAAAAGCCATACAGATTTGCGTCCAAGGAAGGAGAACGCATTCGTATTTCTCCATTCGGCGCTTTTTACACCGTAAGAGAGATTTAAGACACATTTACAATAAACGACATACGACAAATGGCAAGTCTTCTTTTCCCTGTGACAATTAATATTCAATTATTCCAGTGTCTTTTTTCTCCTTCCTAAACTTGTTTGAATCATTTTTGTACAACATTGAGTTGTGTGTCCCATGTTGGTCAGACAAACACTGAACAACGAATTTTGGTCAAGCCTTTTTTACTCGTACTTGAACGTGTCCTTGTGAGTCTGAAGGCCTTTCTATTTCAAGGTTCGGACGCCATTTGTTAACTCAATCCCACATACTAAATAGTTGTTTGGCAACGGTCAAAGGACAACTTGAAACTGATCCAAGATCCTGGTAGGACTCAACACATAACCACATGTTATTGTTATATACCTAGACTTTCACTCAAAAAAACGAGCTCTGTGATTGGTTGATTCTTGGTCACATGCCCCTGCAGTTGTTGCCCGCGTTTGATTGAAGGGAAAGTCTAAATATATAACAAAGCATTTAATGTATGGTCCGTCGGGAAACTAGTTAGTTTAGTTTTCCCTCGAGTCCTGATGTTTCCCTCGGCTTCATCTTGGGAAACACCACGACTCTCAGGAAAACAAAACTGTTTCCCTTGGGACCATACATTAAGTGTATAGTGTAACATAGCAGAGTCCAGGGTGCTCAATAGACCGTTACAAGTTCACTTTTGCTCACTTTTTCTCTCGACTTCATCTCGGGCAACATCAGGACTCTTGGGAAAACAAAACTTACTGTTTCACTAAGTGTATATTGTTGATTCACATTTTCGGAAGCGCATGACATTGTCGCGCCCGCGGACCAGTGAGACACTTTCTCTGAAAAGAACTTAGATGAGCGACTTAGCTCCTTTACGTCCTTTACAGTTCTTTGTAGTTCAATGGGTGAAAGTGATCCGATCTGGGGTTACAGAAGTCGTAGTTTCGAATCCTGCCTGACTCTCGGCTACTCCTTTAATAGCCCATTTTCGAGTTGCTGTTTGCCTCGGTTTCAAAGCGAGTCCTAGTGCACAACCATTCAAATGGAAATGAGTGGTGTGTTATTCATGCAAATTAAAGTCGTTATCATTTAAATGCTTGTGCACCAGGACTCGTTTCGAACCAGAGGCAAACAGCAACTCGGAAATGGGCTATTTCGTCCTTTGCCAAGTAGGCTTTTGTACTGATTATGCAAGCATTGAGTCCCTACCAGTCATGGTTGCCTAGTAGGTTGCAGAGTAGAGAAAAGCCTCAACTTATACCATTATACCTCTTTTTAACAGCCCATCCATCGTACTTAAGGGTGGTGTAAGTGAAGCACAAGGTATAGTTAATGAAGTTACTACTTGGTCCAATAAGAACAGAGTCCAGTTACATCCTGATAAGTGTAAGGAGCTAAGAATAACCTTTTCCAAGCAGCCACCAACTTTTGACCCACTTATCATAAATGGAAATGAGATTGAAGTAGTAAAATCAGCGAAATTACTTGGCGTTACCATAAGTAACGATTTGACATGGAACAAACATGTTGATAACGTAATCAAGAAAGTTAACAAACGAATCTACTTCCTAATTCAGTTACAGAGAGCTAAGGTGCCTCCAAAAGATCTTTCCC
>NC_090889.1:22919539-22948304 GCF_036669925.1 Montipora capricornis
AATGAGACTCACTAGCCTCGCTCTCAAGCAACCTTTCTTTTGTATTTTGTTCATGCAAACGAGGCTAGTGAGGCTAATAAGCACATAAACAAAAGAATATTTTTTTGGCCGCCATTTATGCATTCGGTCTATGAAATGATCTTTACCAACCTTGAGCACAGGCCACAGGATCCTCAGCAAGAGACTGTGTGTCAGGTTCAGTTTACTAATATATTAAAATGCAGTCCTAAACAAAATGCATCATCTCGAGGCTCTGGGAAATAAACTCATACAAATCATTATATTCATTTCCCAGAGCCTCGAGATGATGCCTTTTTTGAAACTGAATTTTAATATATCAAAATTGGTCTATTAACAACTATTCACCGAAGTCAGAACCGCGAGCGCAATCTCGCGCGAGTTGCGCGGAGGTTGAATGGCAAGGGATATTCGAAGTTTGAGTAGCCAATCACAGCGCGCCTTCAACGGAATCCACTTTTTTTGGTATATACTGTACAGTCTAACAATGAATATTAAATTCCCACCCAGTCATGTTTTTATGTCTTGTAAAACAGAATTCTTGCGCGGCAGAAAAATGTTGCACGCATTTATCCGTGAGGAATGGCTCCACAGCAAGACCAACAAAACCAGCCACCAGGCCACCCAAAGAGTTTCCGACTGTCAGCAGTCCCAGGGCAAATTCTCTCTCCTCGGGTGAAACAAAACGTGAGACGGCGAAAGGCGAGTGCAAGACAATCATTCCAGCCACGAGTCCAAGCGTAGAACACAGAGCAATAACGATCCAGATGTAGCCGACAAAGTGATACCAAGACTCGAACAGAAAGAAGATTAAATGGGATATTTCCAGTGCTGCGGGGAAGAAAACACGCATGAAGGTAAGTGTTTTTTCTCTTTTTAAATCCAAATAAGGTTCGATGCCATCTTTGGTACGATTCCGTTTCTTTGAACCTGTTTATTTGGTTTATTTTCTTGCACGCTTAGCTATCTAGGGTACGCGAGTAGTGACACTAGCATTTTCGTCTTCATACACGGGCCGCGATTTTTGCAAGAGTGACATCGACGAAAGCAAGAACAGTATGAAACACCAGCTTAAATAAGCCAAAAAAGTAGCTCTGAGTGTCCTGGTCGTGCGTTTTAACACGACGCAACCAATGGCAGACTGTTGTTGTGTTGAACGCAACACGCGACAAAACATTACAACTGTAATATTATTGGTCAAAAAGAGAAAAAAACTAATCGTGGCATGTGCGGTACGTATTCTATCTCTGATTTTTTCTTATATTTTGTCGGTACCCTGCATAATTAATTAAATAAAAGACTTCGAGATCTTAACAACAACACGAGCGTACAAATGTGAACCTTTAATTCCGTATTTTTACTCTCAACTGACCACTCATCCCGGTTTACAAATAAAGAAGCCTCGCCTGTGATCTATTCCGTTGTAAAGCACGCAGGAAGCGGAAGAAGTGTACCGAGGGGAAACAAGAGACGAAGAGTCAAGTGTTTTCCCTCATCATATCATATCTCTTTATTTACCCTCGGATTTTTAGAGTAGCTTGGTGTAGCTAATTTCTCCGAGCATTTACCCTCCCAACCATGATACACCACAGAAGACAGACCACAACACCGGGAACTACATGCCTATCTTCTTGTTAGTTCTATCCGCTTCCAAAGTGCTTTACAACGAATTTTACCATGACTGCCAAATTCTCGCGCACTCATTGGCTAATTTTTATTGTCAATAAGAGGATAGACACATGATATTGACGCGATATTGCTCGCGTCCGATTGAATGAAATTGAAGTTTCTCGCACTTTTGTCTCCCGTTCTTCTCGTGTTTTGACTTAATTTTGACCCACCCCTCTTCCTTTGGTCAAAAACAAATTGATGCCATTTTTTCATGCGTCTGTCCTGTTATTGACAATGAATTTCGTCATAATATTGTGGATCCACAGCTACTTTGACAATGTTAAAACGAAATTCATGATCAATAACAGGACAGACGCATGAAAAACTGACATCAATTTGTTTAAACAGATCACAGGCGAGGCTTCTTTATTTGTTTGATAATAAAGAATTTCTTAAGTTCGTCGCGCATTTGGCTAATTTTTGCAAAACTTTATTTTTTAAATGCTGCGAGTGGTGTCAGCCGTGCATTGGCACGCTGTTTTAACCAATCAGAGCGCGCGTTATATCGAAACTTTATCATAATTTAGTTTTAGGATAATTCGTCCACATTGTAAGACGTGAACCCGATGGAATAATCGCGAAAGACGTCGCCTTTGTAGACCTTTAAGTCCGTATTTTCGTTTTAACAACGACGTGAAATCACCTTGAGGATCTGTCCGGACGTCAGCAACCCACCATATCTATATTTTTTAATTTTTGCCACAAAAATTCCACGAGGCTCATAGCAGACTAGTTCTTGGACAGTTTCCATGCAATAAGTATGCTAAACAACCTTACTGCGCACCTGTGGCTCAGTTGGTTGAACACCGGGCTGCCATGCGGGAGTTCGTGAGTTCGACTACAGCCAGATTAACACTCAGGGTCTTTAAATAACTGAGGAGAAAGTGCTGCCTTTGTAATGACATCTGCAAATGGTTAGATTCTCTAATCTTCTCGGATATAAAGGGCAATAAACCGTAGGCCGCGTCTCACAACCCTTCAATGTTCATAACTCTGTAAGACGTGAAAGAACCAGGACACTATTCGTAAAGAGAGGGCACTGGTAGTTTCCGGTGTTGCGGTCTGTCCCGGATGTGAAGTAAAGTGAAGCTATTAGTTTCTCCCCTCGGGGCCCTTCAGGACTAATTTACAATTATTTAGAGCGGTTTTCAATTGAGTGTCGAAAGTAACTAGCGAATTGCTTTGGTTTTGCATTACTTCGCTCAGTGATTGGTTCAAAGTTTTCGCGCCACTTTTTCAACCATGCAATCAGAAGTGAAACCAAAACCAATCGTGGCCCGCGCGTACACATTTTCCCGCGCTTTGTGTCGGCTGCGTGTAATTACTTCGAGTTTTGATTGGTTTATCGGATTGTCTCCGTCCTTTTTGATTGGCCAAAGTAATTACTCTTGTTTTGGCTTTACGACACTCGATTGAAACTTGCCCTATGGGGAACTTTAGCCAGACTGCTTATTACGCAGTTTTCAATTTTATTTTAGGAAGTGAAAGATGCCCCGAAGCTGTAGTGTATCGTGGTTGGGAGGGTGAACGTGCTCGGAGATACTAGCTACATCAATGTACTCTAAAATCCGAGGGTAAATAAAGATAAGATATGATATGATATATGACGATATTTACCCTTGACTGATGCCCATCACCTACCTGCAAACACCCACGTCTTGTTGCAAGTCAGAAAATCCACAGCCTCAGAAGGAAGGCAGGCAAATAGAAACAGATAACTCCTACCAATGAATTTTCCAATCCGGTACGAGAGAGAATAGAAAAGAAAATGATCTCTAGGAGGCACATGAGAATCAGGGAAACCAATGGTTGTAATAACGGAAGAATTGGACATGTACTCGGCGAAGAAGCTTAGAAACAGCGGGATGATAAAGGGGAGAATCTTGAAACCGATGCGAAGTTTTTGGCTAAATTGAGATTTTTCAGTTGATTGGTGCGGACTGTCAGGCTCGGACCCAACGATTGTATATCGTACATTTTTGTGTTCAGCGCCATTTCCGTTTGCTATGTTCTCCCTGTCTAAAAGAGCGTAAAATATGATTATCAACGCCGGCAGAGGAATCGTGAGTGTGATGGCTGTCTTGGGTGACACACAACTCCATATTGTAACTCCTGAGGGAAAAAAAGAAAAAAACAACAACTTTATAAACTATAAAAATTATACAACAAAGACACGCAGTCACTCAGACATGGTCTACTTGATGGCATCAAAACTTGTATTGAGCTTGATCGCGACGCTCTTGGAATAACGTTTTTTTCCCCGAAAGCTCTGAAATTTCGGAAACGATAATTCATTTGAATGCCAGAAGAAAGACGTTTACTTATAGAGAATCACCACTGAAAGTTAACTTTGAAGCTATTTTGCGACGTCTTGAAAGCATGTTGAAAGACATCTTTTAGAATGAGTGGACGAAGGTTTCATAAAAACGGTTTTCAGATGGGCCAAAAAAGTGTTTTCTCAGACACACCTGGTCTTCGTTTTCAAAGCTAAAAACTGCACATGAATTTTCTTGACAAAACTTTCGTCTACAGTTGCCTTAAGTCGTTTGATGATTCGTTGGACAAGGGATTCTTGATTCACCAATCGCCGCGAAAAATCGGTTATTATGTTCCCCGGAAAGGCCATGTTCTAGACAGCGCGAAAAGCAAAGAACAGGTGTTTTTACTAACTAGATGCAAGTCGGATGTTTCTGTCAAGAGAATCACACTTTCGTTAACATATTGAAATGCAAATGTCAGGCATAAAGCAAACATTAAAATACGAGAACACTGACCGACGAGAAGTTCAAGACTACCTCAGAAAGCAAACAAACAAATCACATTTTTGTTCATGAAAATGGCCATCAATGCCTGCAAATTTGATGCTATACGCTTTTTGAGATTTCCTCCAAAATTAAGAACAAGCCAAAAAGCAGAATCTCAAACAGACGATTTGATCCGCATACAAACTCAAGCATTTTAGTGAATTATATTCACCAATAAGTTGTGCTGAGAATTCATGGTTATCTTCAAGCCAAAATCGCATCTTTTATTTTAAAAGGAGGCCAAAAACTGCGATTTAAACTTTAATGAGAAACGTAAAGTTTAGATATCACTTGAAGGATACGGCTTGAATGTACCGCTTTTCATTAAAAAAGGGTAAGACGAAAGAATTAGTTGAATTTGAGGGCGAAGTTGCCGAATGTTCGTGAACCGATTTAGCATTAACCGAAATTGACTGGTTATTACAAGAAATCGAGGCTTCTGAAACCCTTCTAATGTACTCTGTGAGAGTACAAAACTTACGAAGACTCGATATTTTTCTTTCTTTCGTCATTTATAAACCTTGCGGTAAATCTAAATATTATATATTGCTTGGCCAACCCTTTGTGACTGTTAGTAACTGAAGCGTAAAGAACTAACAGAAGGAGAAGAACAGCTCACGCGAAGCGTCACTTCTGTTGTTAGTGTTTTCGCCTGCTGGGAATTAACACAATTGACATGACCGTCTTCCTACCTGTATAGTATAGAGGAGAGACAAGCGACGCCATTCCGGTTCCAGCAACAAATGCACTGATACACACCTGAGGATAAAATGACGTTAAGGCGAGAAATACAACTTCGGCCACCCCTGTAGCTACGGCGTTCACCGCTATTCCTACTAATTTCAACCGCATGTCTTCGGTGAAGATGATCAAAGCCAGCCCTGTTACCATGCACGTCGAGATGAAACAAACTTTGAAGACATAAGAAATCTTTTGGATAAACCATGGCGCTATAAGCTTTATCGCCGCTAAGGGTGTTACAAAAGTAACTAGTATTGTAGCAGTTGGAAGTTGTCGGCCGCTAAGAATGTCCTCAGACGCCGTGTATAACATTTCTTGATAAAAGAAGCCCATCGTACCAAAGATGTAGAAGCAAAGAACATTTAGCCAGTTAGATCGCTTTTTCAAAGCGGCTGGATTCTCGTCTCTTTCAGGGCTACATTTACTGTAACTTTCCATCCTTCGATCCCACATTGTCCATTCATTTAAGTCTAAAATAAGATTATTGATTCGCTTGTCTTCTACTTTTAATTTATAAACGGCTTCATAAGAGAGGTTTGCGCCACGATTTGAACGCCGATCAAAGCAAATTGGCCCCGCCGTCTTATGAATAAATACTCCAGTTCACAGGCGGTAATTTATTGCGCTTTTTCCGCGTTGGAGAAAACAAAGCCGAATCAATTAGAATTGCAAATGAACCAAATGGCGACTCAAAGGTCAAACACAATTCCTTGTTTATCAGCTGCACAAGAAAATAAGGCACATAGCAAGCAAATCTTTCTTTCACATCGAGAGGGGGATTCAAAAGCTAAAGGTAAACAATTTTAAAGTATGAATTTGATTTTCAAAAATTAAAAAAAAAAAAACATTGTGCCTGTGATGTCAACGTTTCCATGACGACCAATACCTCTTACGCTCAACCCTTTAAAGGATTCTACAATTTGAACAATATTTATCAAAAGATATATTTTTCTCATAGAAAGTGATAAATATTCTCTTTCATGAAAAAAACTTAAGGTCTGGTAACCGAAATGATTGTGCTTTTGTAAATCCTAATCAGGACGCCCACTGTTTGATATATTACCACAAGTTCTCTTCATATCAAAATACTTATGTTGAATCTAGTTATGTCATGTTGTTCTTACTATTATATTCATGTTGAATCCACTAATGGGATGTTATCCGTATCGCAGAAAAACGCAAAATTTAAACACACACCTGGTCAGTTGTTTCAAAACAGTTCGTATCACTTTTACGTGTTTTTGGCAACTAATTAATAATTCAAATTTAAACCATAAAAATAATTAAACCCGGAATTTTTAGGCCAGATCCGTTGACGTATGTTACTACGAGCTAGTATCCTGACAGAATCTATTTCTTTCCCTCAAGCACCAAAACACCACATGATCCAATCGACCAGAATTTTCGCACCGTACCGTACCGGAGCCCGCGGGAACCAATAACAGTCAGGGCTCGAAATTCCCCGAGAGAACTTCGAATCTTTCGGGACACAAACCACAGAAAGCACTTCTTTGTCCTTACTCCGCTTCGCAGCCGTATTTTCACATCCCAAAAGCCTGTTTTCGTCGTTTCGCCATTGTTATATATTCGCACACAACGAGCTTGTGTGCGAATTGTACAATTATTCAAGACGGCGGCGACAGGAACGGAAATAAAAATAAGCGATTCATAAATTCATTTTTTTCCCGGACGATGGCTTTTATCAAAAGAAAAATGTCAGTGTGAAGATAAATTACTTTGATTTAAAATTATTCATGGTAATAGTTGAAACTGAATTCTTTTTAAAGGTTTCCAACGAAGCTTTTCGAGGGACAAAATGCGGAAGAAATCAAACAAGCCAGCCATGGATTAAATTGAATATTCTATATTCATGTTTTAAAATAGATTAAGGCAGCTACATGTACTTTGAATTAAAACAAAAATCTTTCACATGGTTCATTTCAACCACCATATTAAATATTCTTTACAATCATGTTTCTACAATATTTCATTACATTATTCATACAATGATAGGAAATCAAAATAGCGATTTATTGATAGAAAACGAGAATGTAGATTATTGCGACAAAAGTTATTAATTTGATCTTGGCCATTAAATCTGAAGCAGACACTCCTGGCAAATTTACCGGTATTAATTTTGACATGAGACGACTTATGGCGGGCACGAGGACATCAAAGAGCCGTTTTCACGCCGCTCAAATAGAGCGTACGTACGCATCCAGAACCTGCCCCTGCCATCGCTAGCCATTGTATTTTTAATTTTTTTAATCTCCTTCTTAATCATTTGTTAATTTATTTATTTACTTTTTAATATAGGGGAGTGCCTCTCATTATACTCTGGATAGTGACCTGTCCACTGGGTAAAGATTCCGTTTAGAAAACTTGATAAGATTGTTTTCTTTTTGTTGAGAAAAGCTGCAATGTTTGATAACGACAACGATGTGATGATGATGACGAGAACAGAAACAAAACGATAACAAAGAATAATTATTCTAAAGTCATAACTGGCGTTATATCGCCATGTTTTCAACAGATCGAGTTAGCAGCCGAGCATACCCACACACTGCCTGGCCAGCAGACCTGTGTGTTTGGCAAAAGCAGCTATCTGTGTAATTTTGAATCGGCACTTAACAAGTCTCGGAAGGAAAACGAGCATTGCCGAGCGGCGAAGGCGAACTGGACGACAATTGAAGTCACACGCGGCCCGACCAGCAGACTCGCATGTTGAACAAGCGCAGCCACGCAATTTGGAAATAAGGCTTCTCGCTGTCACAAATAACGCGTCTTAAAAGTAAAAATTAAGCCTAGCATTGGCAAATCGCTGATAAAACAACATAAGAGAAAGAAACAACCTTCAATCGCTAAGAATTAGAAAAATTCCACAAAAGCTAACTATTTTAATTAAGCGTTAACGTCTTCTGCAAACTGAACAAGACGGCGTATCTTCGCATTCTTCAATTCCACGAGCAAAGAGACGAATAAGCTGCCGATGTACCCTGAAAAACGAATGCCGAAGAAAAAAACCTTAGTTAAAAACGCTGAAGCTGGAAGTTGTTCTCGTTTTTTCTGCACATTTCGAAAGTTCTTGTTCTGAAATACGAGATTTAATGCAATCACTTCAAGGAAAAAAAAATTGCTTTGACGGAACTTTCTTCATTCTCTACGTGCAAAATTCCCATAATGCACCTCTTTCATCCCAAAAAAATTTGCATAGGCATTGCTTTCGATTTCTTCTGGGACATCTTCATGTCCCAGGAGACATTATCCGATATTAGTATCACCCAACTAGTGGACTAATGCAAATCCTGCATTTTGATTGGCTACGCTAGTAGAGAACTATTCGTAATAGTCCTCGAGTAGCGAAAAGGGTGACGCTTTCTTTCGTTTTATTCCCAAATAAATATTTCTTTAACTTGCATTTGCTAATTTTATTATTGCCTTTTCTGTCCGACTAGTTGGGTGATACTTCGTCCTCTAGGGCCACGGGTCAATAGCCCATTCGGCTTCGCCTCATGGGCTATTGACCCGTAGCCCTTGCGGGCTACGGGTCTAACTGTTAATTAATGCACATTTTCATTGTTATGAAACAAAGAAAGCGAATCAGTCGCTAGGAAGTCTGGGTAATCAATAAGCCATTTTGGGATTTTGGAGTTTTTACTCATTTCAATATCAACTAAGTTGGCAAGGGATCTCATGGATATACACACCAACCATAACTCTAAAAAAAATGACCATTCTAAATCAGTTTCTAGAACTAAATATTGCCATAGCAATAAGATAAACGAAAGTTTAGACCTAATCACTGAAATGGGCACTTAGACTTAATCTGTGAAATGAGGGTTTAACTGACCAAGGGGACTCGTGGTGGATATGTTCATGAGATCTTTCCCACTAAGTTTTATTGCAGTTTGGTGGACATTGTTTCTGAGCAAACATGTTCAGTTATTTCGGTAAGCGTTCGTTTGGGATGACGGAGGACCGCCACGATGATTTACTGTCACAGGCTGTGAACCGAAACCGAAGTTTAAACGATGGACTCGACCATATATCAGTGTCCAAAATGAAGACGTTGAATACGAATTGACCATCAAATCATCAAGAACATTGAACATACCCAATACTTGGGTGTTACCATACACCTTATTCCAAAATGGCCGGCATTTAAATATTCTTTTGTTTTTATTCAAATTAGCCCTAGATGCCTTGTTCTTGAGCTTGAAATTCAAAAGAATATTTTATCTTGAACGAGGCAACAAGGACCAATTTGTATCCGCATAAATCAGCGGCCATTTTGGAATAAGGTGTACAGATGCTCAACTTACTTTGTGCAAACACGTTGAAGAAATATACAAGAAAGTATCCTCAGCTGTAGGTGCCCTCAAACGCGTGCAACCCTTTATTCCGAAAGAAACTGCCATACAAATTTATAACGCTCCGATTGCGCTATTGGTGGTTTTCACGTGACGTCATCGCGGCCATGTTGGTGGACGAAAACAAACGATCTCTCATTAGTTTCTTTTGTTCGCCCACCAGAAGTCGTGCATTTCGCTATTGTTATTGGTGTCTCTATAGGTTGTTTGAAAACCACCTATATTTCGATCATTGCAGCCCGGTTTGGGACTGTTTGAGTGGCTACCTGAATGATAAGCTCCAAAAATTGCAGAATCGTGCAGCTAGAGTAATTACAAAATTGCCTTTTGATACGAACTCGAACCACCTCCTAACCACCCTTAACTGGGAGAGGCTATCAATTCGACGAAAGAAACGGAAAGCCTTGGTGATGTACAAGACAATGAATGGACATGCCCCCAATTATCTTCAGCGTCTTTTCACTCAGCAATACTCTAATTACGACCTGAGAAACTCTGAGGGTAAACTGGCTTTGCCAAAACCGAGCACTAATTGCTTAAAAGCGAAGCTTCTCCTATAGCAGGGCCCAGTACGTTATGGAATGATTTGCCCAACAGGTTAAAAATGTCGGATCTGTTGATCAATTTGAGCGAAACCTGAAGAAGGCACCCAGCATATCGGATTCCCACACGGCAATCATGTAAAATACCACTGCCACTGCCACTGCCACTATCCCTACCCCTACCAGTACCAGTACCCCTACCCCTACCACTACCACTACCACTACCACCACCACCACCACCACTACAACTACCACTACCACTACCACCACCACCACCACCACCACCACCACTACTACTACTACTACTACTACTACTACTACTACTACTACTACTACAAAAGGATATTCAACTTGGTTGGTTTTCTCCAAACTTTTGGGATTACCGCGTTGAAACAGAAGGCTATCGCAAAATAAGGATCTCTTATTCCACCTCAGTGACTGCAATAATCACCTCCTGTTCCAGCTCAATAACGATATGGTCTTCCATTACAATGGGAACCTACTTGATTATTGAAACTAACGACCTGTTCAGAACAATGGAAAGGTGCATTAAAGGCTTTTAAACTCATTCAACGTCGATTCAACGTCGTTTCAACAACATGGTTTGACAACAAGGTTGAAGGGGGTAGAGGGGGGGAGAGGGGGGTAGAGGGGGGAAGAGGGGGGAGAGGGGGTGGAGGGAGAGTGTTGGAGACGGTTTCAACGGGGCTGTTTAACAAAGTCGAACGGACGTTGAAGAAAATGTTGAAGCTGTTTGCCCGGGCCTTAGAGCGGTTTTCAATTGACTGTCAAAAGTAATTAGCGAATTGCTTTGGTTTTGCATTACTTAACTCAGTGATTGGTTCAAACTTTTCGCGCTACTTTTTCAACCAATCAGAATTGGAACCAAAACCAATCGTGGCTCGTGCGTGCACATTTTCCCGCGCTTTGTGTAGGCTACCGTGTAATTACTTCGCGAGTTTTGATTGGTTTACTGGATTGTCTCCGTCCTTTTTGATTGGCCACAGTAATTACTTTGGCTTTGGTTTTACGACACTCGATTGAAACTCGCTCTAACGACGATCAAAGAAAACGATAAATAGAGGGAAAGTTCCTGGGAATATGACTTCCCGGGAGCAGTCAAAGTTGCAGAATGGATTTTAACGCGTTCATACTTGACGTCAATCCCAGGGTGAGTAATCAATTCTCCGTCCACGTTCCAAACGCTCATGAGGCGGGGCCGAGCTGTAGATGACGTAATTTTACCGGCTAACCACTCCTGGTCATCATCTCTGGTGCCAGACTCCTCTCTGCCGTCAGTCAAGTCTTCAGTCTCAGTACCATCGCCAAGAGGCCGAAAGGAAAACTCGCGAACACGGTGCACTTCCACAAAATCAAAATTGAACTGAAATTTAAACATTTCAGTATTAAAGAAGGCAAATGAGGAGCGAGTGCAGTTTCGTAAGGACAACATCTTCCCTTAAGAGGGGAAGGCCAGAAGCCATTTTTCCCCTGGATGAATATTACAAAATATCATATCCGGAAAAAAAAATCGAGTACTTCGAGTCGACTAAATTCTCTCGGTTACTTTCCTAACAAGATGCAACCATATTTCCAGACTCTCTCTTTTCCTGCCTTGTCGTCTCTCAACGATAAAACAGAGATGCAGCCTGGGTTTGACGTTAATCAGAATCTCGCACGAATCGAACCTACAACGTGTCGATTAATGAAAAAAATATGCTCTTTTCTTTTTTTTGTTTTTGTTGGAATGAAGGTTCCAAAAAGGACATTGTTGGATTTGTGTTGGCCAACTCGAAAGCGAATGCTACTTTGGCAACCACACGCATTTTGTATTGTAATAACTGCAATTTACTATAGCTATTTAGTTATTCAACAGAACCTACCTTTTACAACTTTTTATCCATAAACCCCTCTTGTAAAATGAACTATGAACCATTCCCTGCGGAGTTTAACCGCCGGTACATGACACCACTTACTTGATCAGCCTTGGAAGTTAATCTGAGCATGTGCCTCAGATACTGCAGACGTGAGGTGTGTTTCACAAGTATGAGATCCAAACAGCCGTCGGCCAGATGAGCGTTGGGCGATAAGCCTTCTGGACTCTTTGCGCACGCGCATGACATGTTCGCCCCTATGACGCTGATAAATCGCCCTTTGACGGACTGCCAGTGGCAATCTAAGGGCAAAAAGACGGGACACTGATATATATGAGGCCTACGCTAAACGAGACCATAGAACAACATAATTTTGGACAGAACGAGGTCGACCAGAGAAGAGGTTGATGGGAGTCTCCCGAGATTGTTCAACTCTCTTGCGCAAACGCGCGCTGAGCCGCGCGTGAGTCCTCATGGGACTGAGACCAGAGTGGATCATAGGGTGATTAGCACAACCATTCATTCTATTCTACTCTATTCTAGTTTAGTCTACGCGTCATTTTGAGAATGTTTGTTAAAACCATAGTTCCCTTCCTTGCAGAGAAGCCGTATAATTATTTTGTAAAGGTTACGTAAAAAGAGTTTACTATCAGGGGGTTTAATTTGAAAGATTTTGAGTGGATGACTGAGAGAAACGCGAGACTTCCCTCGTTTCGCGAAGCACCCAACATCAGTCGACATTACTACCGTCTCTGATTCGCCTAAAAATCAACGCTTTCGTTTTTTTTTCACGGGGACAGTTACCAAACATGGATCGAAATCTGCCGACCATAAAGTTAAAATGGGAACTTCAGTTGTCTTACTCCTCTCAGACAGCGGTGGACTGAAAACGAAATCGCCGATTGCACGTGGGCCAAACCTCTTGCGGAGAGAGCCACTTCACCAACAGTCTGCTAAAGGGGCGCGAACACCTGCTCACTTGGGAGACTTCACTTTTCGTGCTTTTGTTTTACAAAAACGTGAGTTTTTAACTTAAAAGTTCGCGATAAGAGAAACAAGAGTTTTTGGGGTGGCGATTCACTTTGGGCAGGATGAGTTAAAAACACACAGTAAAGCTCCCCTGCCAGGTGCTTCTAAAAATAGAAAGATACGGGACAGGGTTGAATCAGAGGGTTAATATGGAAGATGGAGGCTCCGGGTAATGGGCTCCTGCTCAGGGAATGTTTTGTTTTGTGAATTGTTAGTTTAACAGAGAGAACAACCACTCGCTTCTGACCTGAAGGGTTCTGTTGACAAGGTCTGTGCGGGACCGCGTCAAAACCACTGCTGCAAACATTACACCTAAACCAACCAAAAAACAAAAAACAAAAAATAAGACGTCAACGTCAGTGGCTTCATGGCTCAGTTGGTTAGAGCGTCGCACCGGTATCGCGAGGTCACGGGTTCAAACCCCGTTGGCGTCCTGAAATTTTCAGGCTTCTCTCCGCAATTGCAAAAATTGCGTACATAACTGCGAGGATCATAGCTTTACTTGATTTCATACCCGCAGTTCAGTATATGATTCATTTTATATATCCTTTCGTTCATTGATTCATTCCTCACGGATAAAATTAGAATCCACAAATGACCTGCTCCCAACGTCATGGCTTCATTGCTCAGTTGGTTAGAGCGTCGCACCGGTATCGCCAAGTCACGGGTTCAAACCCCATTGAAGTCCTGAAATTTTGAGGCTTCGCTACGCAATTGCTAAAATTGCGTACACAACTTCGAGGGTCATAGCTCTACTTGACTAAATGAATGCAGCATGGCATGACCCAATCACGTTTTGAGGTTGTTTTTAAATGAATTTAGTGAATCCGACAATTTAGCTTCATTTGGAAGTTGGTTCCAAATCAGAGCACCACTGTATTTAACGCTTCTTTTTAGAAACTCGGTGTTCGCTTTTAGAAGTGACAGATCAGATGCAATATTTCGCAGGTCGTAGTTCGTCTGACTAGTATTCCTTCAGACGAAAGACTTCCTTAGGTTGAACGACTACTTGTACGAGTATGAGTTTTCTGTGCTGAGCACGCGCGTTAGGATTAAAGAATGAAAATTTCAAAATGCGCGTGCTCAGAACTGAGAACTCGCACACGTCCCCGCATTCCAATCTGAAGGTCGCTATTCTCAAAATGGCGGCTGCAGCGCTTCTGTCCCAGCAGTTCGTTGCTAAGTGGTATCCAAGCACGCGACCTAAACCCGCAAAGAGCCTATTCATTTAGAATAGAGCGGTTTTCAATTGAGTGTCAAAAGTAATTAGCGAATTGCTTTGGTTTTGCATTACTTCACTCACTGATTGGTTCAAAGTTCACGCGCCATTTTTTCAACCAATCAGAAGTGAAACCAAAACCAATCATGGCTCGCGCGTGCACATTTTCCCGCGCTTTGTGTCGGCTACGTGTAATTACTTCGAGTTTTAATTGGTTTACTGGATTGTCTCTGTCCTTTTTGATTGGCCAAAGTGATAACTTTGGTTTTGGTTTTACGACACTCGATTGAAACTCGCTCTATGCAGTACACGTATAATGAAACGCACATTGTGTTTGATAAATGTCATGAACTGTCCCCTGATCATTTTCCTCGGTCGGACATCGCACAAATCCAGAAAAGCTGGCAGTAAACGTAACGAAGTGTCCATCTAACTTTATTCTTTCAGCAAACATGAACAGTTACGTGAACTCGAACTTGAAAGTCCCTCTGACGCTTATTTTTTTCCCCGTATTTGAACTCTTCGTTTAAACATCTATCCTTGATTGGACCTAACGCCATTGGCGGCCATGTTAGTGTACTGAACAATAGCGAAAAAGTCTTTTAAAATTTTGGCACTATTACAATGCAAAACGCGAGCGACATTTTGCTTTTGTTTTGTACACTAACATGGCCGTCTAATCACGTGAGTGCAAACTAAGAATAGTGTCAGTCTGGTGTGTAGTACTTCAAAAACGTTTTTTCCGCCATTGTATATGCAGCCGTTTTAACAGGCCTTTGAATTATGCGCAAAAAAATTTGGCCGAGCCAGTTGGGTCCTGGGAACTAATGATGTCAAAGAAGTAACTTCTTCGCACCTCTTCAGTTACCAGGACCCAACTGGCTCGGCCAATTTTTTTTTGCGTATAAACCCGCCCGCTAAAACGCGTGGATAGACTACGAGGGAAAAAAAATTGAAGTACTGCCCTCCAGACACTATAGATATTCAAACGAAAAGTCAAAAAACGGGTAAAAAATGAGCCTCATTGGGACTTTAAAAACAATCTTACAGTCGGCTCCTGTCAGGAGAGCTCGCCTTTTTTTCCAAAATTTCTTGTCAACCGAGAACTATACCGGTAAAGAACAAATAAGATTCTGTACTTACCCTGACCGACATCTCGTGTTGTTTTGCGGATTAGCGTCAACGGCGTGTGCCGGGAGATATGATACTACTCCCTCATATCCTCTGTTACAAGATGAAAGAACACAAAGTCACCACATATGTTGCATAATGGTCTCATGACAAAAGGATTTCCACACCTACTTATTTGCAGAGCTGTCACTCTTTGTGGTACTGTTTTCTCAAATGTAGGTTTACCATTTAATCGACATTTCTTAGTGCAAGAAATAATTTGAATTTTTGAAGGGAAGGAAATGAGCTGAGCATTTACCGCGTGACAGCCGCGTGACACGAAGTAGCTTCTTTCTGCGTAATGACGACTTTTCTATGTTTTGTGGAAACTAATTTTCGCAATTGGTGTAGACTGTTTTTTTTCCTGCTGGGGACAACTTTTTCATTTTAGGGAGTTGTTCTTTGCTGGAGATGTTCTTTTTTGCAGAACGCAAAAACGTACAGACGCACAAAGGAAAACCACGCTGGAGTTTTGGGTAATGGCGGCGGAGCAACCCCGTGATTTCACAACTGAAAATAACCCAAATTAATTCGGATTCCAGGACTAAAAAAAAAACCTTAAAATTACCTGTTTGACATAAATTTTTTAAAGCCAGCTACATCATATCGCTTGGGTCCCATCCAACGAAGCTTTTCACTGTCGTGCATGACATCACCAAAAAACCCATATGCTACCATGACAACACTATAGCGTAAAACTTCATTCTTTTTCTTGACGCAACAAACATCGAGAGGCTGCAAGTCACCTTAAGAAGAAAGCCAACGAAGTGATTAGCAACAATGTAGGGTTGGCAGGGAGGAGTGGCCCAGGCTCGATTCCAGAATTCCATGTCGACGTCATAAGTGTTAGTATTGAGTTTACTGATTTCCTAGTCTGCTCCAGATTCTCTATTAGGGAGCTTAAGCAACGACAACGGCGACGGCAACGAGAACGTCACAAATTTGCATATTTAGTGGATAAAAACAATAGCTTTGCACGCCCTGCACGTGCGTTTTTCACTTTTGTCCATTTCGTTGCCGTTGTCAGCAAAACAACAACGTGAAATAGCCAAGTTTTTGGTTTTATGAAGAACTTCAGCACTTGAGGATAAATTTTCCTTTTCTCTCCTAAAATGGAGTGCCGTTCCGACTGGTGTCATCTTTGAGGAATTACCACACCCTTGTCAAAGCGATTAAAATAACGCAAATTTATATTTTGAGATAACGTTCTCGTTGAGGTCGCCGTTGTCGTTGCTTAAGCTCCCTATTCTTTCTCCGAGAACACCGGCTTTTCCCTCCCGTCGTCAAAAACCTACATTTCATTTGAGACAAAGGGGGGGAACACAAAAGACTATTCTCCAAAATGGCCGCAACGGATTTGAATGAGTTAAAATTGAACGGAATGAAAAACTGATACCAGAAATAGAAAGAGCACCTTTACTTTAGTAACCCTGCAAAGTTTCAGCGTATTAAGTGTTATAACAACTGAGAAAATGTAAGTTGAAATTTGACAAATTTATAGCAAGAGAAAATGAGGGGACAGAGAGGGAGGCTCCCGGTCCAGCCCTTGGGATATGTCATGTCTACGAAAGTTATTTTTAGACGAGCGGAAGTCCTTGTTCTAGCGGAAGTCTGTATTCCGAGACGTCCGCATGCAGGCCAACCTCGGTCTGATGTTTGAAAGAAAATAAATATTCATTAGCCTTCCACGTGCGCCGCCATTTTCTCTCTTCACTAAGAACCTGAGAGCGAGACAAGACTGCATGCGGACGTCTCGGAACACAGACTTCCGCAAGAACAAAGACTTCCGCTCGTCTAAAAATAACTTTCGTGGACATGACATATCCTGACCAACGCCCTGAGCCTCCGTCTCTGTCCCCTCATTTTCTCTTGTTTACAGACGTTTGTATGATTGGCGTAAACCCCCAATCATACAAACCTCTGTAAATTTTTCATTTTTCAACTTACATTTTCTCAGCTGATATTAAACCTGATACGCCAAAACCTTGCAGGGTTACTAAAGTAAAGGTGCTCTTTTTATTTCAGCTATTAGTTTTTAATTTTAACTTATTTGGATTTTCGGCTGATATTTTGGAGAAGGGTTTATTGTTTCATTTGTTAATCCCGGTTTGCTGTTTTATTGCTATCATTGTTGTTCTTCTGCCCTGTTTAGCCGAGGTTTCCTTGACTTCTCTTTCCATCGAAAAGGAAAGGAAATAGCGCGGATCTCTTCGATGTTGTCACATAGTGTGGATTGGTTAGACTAGTTTTCTCCAGTTTAAAATCATCTCATTATCTGAACCTCGTTTGATGACCTACTTGTAATCTTGGACAACATTGTTGAGACAGTGACACAAATTCGCCTTCATTTTCACACAACCCTAACCCAGAGAAGAATTTGCACTCCCCTCCCACCACAGTCAATGTCGCTGCATATTTTCATCTGTTCTACAGTATATTTCCGACCAAAATAAATTACGGTAAACATTGAGTGTGGGTGGAGGGGAAAGGTGGCTTTAAGTGCAAAACATTTTGATACGTTTCTGGAGTACCAAAAATGTCTCTTTGCGTCGACAGGTTTTGTCCAAAATTGCAGCTCCTATATACAGCTCAGTGGCAGAGCTTTCGAACTATTAAGCAGAAGGTCATTGTTTCTACCCCTTTAAAGGAACACTCAGATTTTTTCGGGTACCCCCGCGTCACCTTCGAAAAATACATCACTTTCATCGCCTGTTTCATTACCAAGTACCTAATATGATGTGAAGGGCTGAAGTCACTGGATCGTTATTTCCTGTTGTACAGAAAGCAATGGCATCTGTTGAGCCAGCAGGGATGATTCCTATGGGAATACTCAGAGGCACTGGATGAAAATCTTGCGAGGTTGAATCCACCATGGCTTCATGCTGTGCTCTTGTCACAAGACCATTCAGCACTTCGTGAAACATTCCATCCCCACCCACAGAAATTACCCTGAAAACAATCAATGACAGATTAAAAATGCTAAATAGATAAAATCCACGATCCTAGTAAATGAAAGGAAACTAACAGATCACATACCCGTCAATCTTCTCCAGGCCTTCTTCCAGCAGGTAATCCCTTGCATGGTTTGCTCTTTGGGTAACTAAGAATTATTATGAGAAAAAAGATACAGTTCCCAGTTTGGTAATAGGGCATTTTCACATGACGTCACAGCGGCCATGTTGGTGTTCCAAAACAAAGAAATGGTGGCCATGATGGCATACCAAACTAATCCTCTGGGAATTGAACTCTATTTTAAAGCAAATACTTTTTTTTGTTTCAGTAATCCAATATGGCTGCTGGTCATGTGAGTGAAAACGCTCTATAGTTTGGGCACCCAAGAGCAGTACTGTATCCTTTCAAATCACAAGTTTGATTGAATGCAACCAAGGCTACTGCCTAATGGTCACCCGGTCACCTGGGGAGCCTTATTTGCGAGTGCCCAAATTTCTGAACGAATAGCCCAAACGGGCACCTAACTTATCACAAGGTGATTCATCCTCACTTTAATTAATTCTGGGCCCTTGAGAAAATGACTCGTGCTACTAACTTTTAATGTTGGAAGCAAGAAGGGCTAAGGGAAAATTTTTCTTAGGCAGCAGCCTTGGCAACACATGTTTAATTTAACATTACCTAACATACCTGTCAAGTAATAAACTTACACTAATAGTCACTTCACTGCAAGTTAAACTAAAAAAAAATTGTGTTCCGTCAACACAGGTTGAAAAATGACAAACTGGTAAACTTCCAGTGCTTGTGTCCGGCCAGTTTCTAGTCAAGAGTACTCACCAATAATGTCAGCTTTTATATTTGCCAATTCAAATAAAGGCTGTACTTGTTCCACATATATCTTATGACCTAGTCTCTTTCCTCCAATTGGATTGATGAACACAAGAAGTCGTCTTGGTCGATTAAAACCTACAATTAAAGATTTAATAACATTAAATATATAACTGGCCAGCAAGGAAAACAGTCTGTGGTCTTCAACAGGAAGACCTTTGGGGCAGCATTTAGGACATTCAACCTGTATGCCGAGGTCTGAACTCAAAGTCTGTTGTGTATCTTCAGAGGGTTTGTCATTGGTGATCCTTTCAGGAAGGCCAGTTTTCCGGGGGAGGGGATGCTCATTGCGAATTTGAATTGCACACCTAAAGGAGGCCATATTTAAAACATTGAATATTTAGTTGGAAAAACGAGTGATCAAAAAGAAGAACAACTACAATGTTTCGACCGTTCCATGGTCATTTTCAAGGAAACAAGCCACATGAAATCGCAAAATTACTTTAGGATCCTGAGAGGTGCTCGACCACGTTTGATTGCTTGATTTTTGAAATGCTTTTTATTCAGGACCTTAAGCCAAAATTAAACAAAGAGTGATTCCATCCCTGCAAAGCTATTTGCTAAACACTTCTAATAGTTTTCATTCTCTTCACCTCTTATTTACACTTCATTTTTGTATTCTGTTATTTTTATTGTTTGTATACAAATACATGTATTTAGCTTTCTACCTTTCAGTCCATTGTTTCAGAAATTGTATAATTGCATGCAGGATATTTTATCCATGAACTTGAACTTGAAAATGTCTGTGGAACGGTTGAGACGTTGTTTGTTGTTCTTTTTTATTGTTCGTTTTTATAACTAAATGTTTTAAGAAGAACTTATTACTTCATATTAAATATAACATTTTTATATGCAACCCTGATCAAGATCTTCATGATACATATGATGGCACTTTGCCCAGAACACCCTAAGTGACACCAAAACCCAAAATTTACACGCCAAAGTCACAGAGACAAGCATGGATCATCCCCATCCCTTTCATATGCAAGCATCGATTATCGTATAAGTTATACAATATTATAATAATATTATTGTGCACACACGTAACATGACAGCTAATTCCACTAATGAACAGTATGTTGTGCCCCATATCTTGAATGATGCGAATGACTGAATAGGCCAATACGCAAGTGGCAGTCCCTCAAGCATGTCCCACAAACAAAGGTAGATGGCTCTCGGCGTAGTAGTTAACGTTGTTTCCTTGCCTCACAGCAAGGCGCCAGCTGGCTACGTGGTTGTCAGCAATGTCTTTCCAGGTCTTTGTGGGTATGCTCAAGCGCTTCAGGTCCCTTTTGCCAATGTCCCTGAAGCACAGGCGAGGGCGGCCAACCGGATGGGAGCCTTTTGCCAGTTCGACGTAGAGGAGGTCCTTAGGGATGCGGCCCACTTCTGTACGCCTGACATGGCCAAGCCAGCGCAGACGCCTCTCACTAAGAAGGGCAAACATGCTGTTTGTGCCGGCTCGCTCCAGGACTTCAGAGTTGTTGACTTTATCCTGCCGGGTAATGTGTAGAATACGGCGCAGGCACCTGAGGTGGAAGCTGTTAAGTTCTTCTTGTGTCTTGCATAGGCGGACCACAACTCACTGCTGTAAAGGAGTGTTCTGAACACGCAAGCCTGGTAGATGCGAAGTTTGGTCACTACTGTGAGGTAGAAGTTGTTCCAGACTCTCTGGTTTAGCTTAGACATGACTGCTGCGGCCTTGGCTATACTGCTGTTTACGATAGTAAGTGAAATAGTGGAACCAAGGTAAGTGAACTGCTCTACTGCTTCAAGGGCTTGTCCATTGGGAGATGGTTGGGGGATGGTCTTATAGCCCTGCGCTAGGATTTTTGCCTCTTTAAGACTGATGGTAAGACCAAAATGCTTGCAGGCATTGGAAAAGCGGTTAACAAGTTGTTAAGACCATCCTCCGTATGTGACGTCAGGGCTGCATCATCCACGAAGAGCATTTCACGAATGAGAACTGAGGCTACTTTGGTCTTTGCAGGGAGGCGCGCTATGTTGAACAGCTTGCCGTCTACCCTTGTGTGGATGTAGACACCCTCACTGCAGTCCTTGATGAAATGTTGGAGAAGCAATGAGAAGATGCCGAAGAGTGTTGGTGCAAGCACGCAACCCTATTTGATGCCACTGGAGACTGGGAAGGACTCCGGGGTACAGCTGTAGATCCGTTAAAAGCAAACGGTGCTGTGCTTGTTCTCGCGGAAGGAGGAGAGCACTGCAAGCAGGTGTGGAGGTCAGCTAATCTTCTTTAGTACATGTAGCTTGAAAAGCCCACTCCGGCTGATCAAGTCGAAGGCCTTAGTTAGGTCAATAAAGGCGTCAAAGAGGGGCATTTGCTGCTTGCGATATTTCTCCCATGCTTACACAAAAGTTTGTAAAGGGTTTCAAAAAATTTGAAGCTGACGGATGGTCCGAGAAGAGTAACTCAACTGTTGTTATAATTTGTCAAAATGAATTTTAATCTTAACCCTGGTGTTCACTAGCGACGCAAGCACAAGCACAATCACAAGCATATTAAGTAGCTTATGCTAGTGAAACCGAAAACCTCGACACATAAGCATCAAAATCAACCATGCCATCCACAATGAAGTCAGCAAAAATTTGCCAAGATATTAACGTAAATTACTGTAAGAAAATTAAATTAATAACTCTGATATTTTACCTGCTAAAGTGCTTTCTAAGCAATGCAACCATTCCTGGCACAGAACTGCATCATTACAATCAAATATAAACATTTTCTCCTTCCATTTGTGTTTCCTTTTTCTTCTTACAGCATAAACACAAAATGACAAACTACTAAGTGGCACTAACTCAATGCCTTCTTCTGCAGATTGCGCTGAATCATGATGATACGGAATGGCTGCGAATACCTCACTCAGTGGTAATGAATGTTTGAAAGACTGTTTAACTGGAAAAAACAAAAACAGTTATCAAGTTTAATTTAATAATGCTTTCAATTAATTGTTAACCCGTAATATACAGGAGCAATGCTGGGAAGGAATGAGAGGTTAACAGCTGTTTCCTCACCTGTGTGGGGAAATTGTGGTGAGAAATTCGCCTCGGAGGGCTGTGAGGATAAAATCAAACATTTCATATTTTTGGCCTCGCAAGGAAAATTCCTCACTGTGTGTGGCCATCATGAGAATTGAGCTAAGCTATGAAGTCAATCAAGCATCCAATGACATACATGTACATGTGATTCTCATGTCACTTCAGTGGTTCAAGATGGCGTCAGAGGAAGAAACTACGATGCCACTGAAGTCATGTGAGAATGCCACTTATCATATTAATAACAAAGAGGGCAAAATTACTAAATGCTGATTGGTCAATGAAGAGGGTATTTTTTCTTAATTTTGCTTGAGAAGAGGGCAAAATTACTCGCTCACGATTGGTCGAGCGCCAAAAATTCTCGCTCCTGATTGGCTGAACGTACGTCTTCCACATTCAGTTGGTTTCTTCTGTTTGAGCAAAACAACTTCGTCTTCATCGAAGTTTGTCTTTTAATTCGCGCTGCATTCGCCGAAAAGGCATAAAGATTAAGAACTAGCTTTAAAAGATGATCTGGAATTTGAATTTTCGAGTGACAAGAAGAAGGGCAAAAGATTTTTTTCATGAAAAGCTTAAAACTTGGATCGACTTACATGGCACCCGGCGTAGCGGGATTGTGTGGTTGAAAAACAAAATGATTCCTTTCGTCAAGGGCTTTCAGTTTACCACGACATCTTGCAGCTCAACAAAAAAGGTCACAGAACAATTTGCCATTGACGGGAGGAACAAGTAGCTCAAGTTTGGTGGATTTCTTTGGACAAACCGTTTGCTATGTTTACGGATGCATATTTGCAAGTGGTAAAAACCTCTACAGCACAGGTGAATAAAATAAATTGAAGCTTAACATTTGGTTTAATCGTTGTTACAGTTGTTCACGAATGAAACTCGTATTTTCCTCTCGAGTGGATGTAAATAACAATCATCTATACTCGTTTTGGACGCAAAGAACAAGTTGACTTGCTTGTCTGTTTGTTAGTTGTTTTGCTTCCGAGCGAACGAGTGTTTTAACTCCGCTTAGCTGTCTGTTTTTCGAGGTGCCTCAACAGTGTTAAGAAAATTTTGCCCTCTTTGTTATTAACAAGTAATCGCAATGGGTCCTCGTAAAATTAAGGATTAATATCACTTGTGTTTTCAGAAGTTGCTGAAATTGCCCTCGTCGCTGCGCGACTCAGGCAATTTCAGCAACTTCTGAAAACACGCGTTATATTAATCCTTAATTTTACTCGGCCCCATGCGATTACCTATACAAACACCAATGAAATACCAAGTGAGCTTCCACTCGAAAATATATGATATCTTCACATATGAAGTTAATATGTTATTTCTGCACGGGAAAATATCATTGTTGCTATGGTAACATATAAAAATCACGCCTTTCGATGCCTTTCGTGAAATGATTTGGTATTTCATTGATGTTTATATAATAAATAGAATATTAATAAAAAACTGGGTTCGGTTTTAAACTGGGTTCGAAACCGTATCATATTTTCGCCAATAAGCGACAATAATAATTTCAAAATTCATAATTAGTTAAGTCCATTACCTGCCTTGACAGCTATGTCAACTAACTTCAACGTAATTACAGATTATGTGCAAGTAGTCTTGAACGATGTAAATAACGCGCTCGTATATCTCGGCTGTACGGTCTCGAAATGTACATTTGTACGATGATTATACGAACAAAAAAACGTAATCAACTAACTGAAATATTACAGTGAAACTTCGATAACTAAAATGCAACATAAAGATTCTTTTAGATTAAAATCGCCAAATCATGTGCTACAAGAATAACAATGTTCTATGCAAATAAGGAAACAGTTCATTTTTGTTTCTACTAATGTATACGACGTGTCTAGATACCCGGCAGCCGGGAAGTTCTTTCAAAAAACTAGATACCCGGCAGTCAGAAATTTTGACCAATTTTCTCCAAATAGCTCGCTTAATTCCTCTAAGAATATAAGATATTTATTTAGAAATCTCAAGCGATTATAAATAGTGCCTTGGGTTAAAAGCAGAAGCGACTGTTGAGCTTGGGCATAGAGTGAAATCTCAATGTTTTTGACACTTAAAAAATATTCAAGTTCTGACACACTAAGTCAACTCCCCATGAATATCCACAGAAATTACCAACGAAACCTCACCAGAGTATTTAGTGTTTGTTCAGAAATGCCAAGCGATTCTAAATAGCGAGCTATTTGGAGAAAATTGGTCAAAATTTCTGACTGCCGGGTATCTAGTTTTTTGAAAGCACTTCCCGGTTGCCGGGTATCGAGACATAATGAATTTATAAATGAAATGAATGGGGTTTTCTATAGGTCCTTTCCAAATTGTCTTCAACCTCGCGTCACACCGTTAATTTATAGCATGACAGGTAGGCTGGAAGTCAAGATTCACAGCTAAGAGAATTGTTAGCGTCATTCAAGGAAATTAATCTGAATCACTGAATTGGTTCAGACTTTTCAAGTGCGCAGAGTGAGCTTCGTTCTTGACGAAAACACAATGAAAATATTTTGATTTTCCTACCCGGTCTACAATCGTCACTGCCAATATAACCCCAAGAAAGAGAGGTCGGCGAAAGAACAACGTCCAAAGATTTTCCATCGACATTTAAAACGGAGCGCTTTAACACACAACAGGTAGCCATATTTGTTTTCATGTATCAGTTCCCAGTGCTTTTTCATCCAAACACTCAATCTTCCACACCGACTCCGCCCCCAATCAACCCCAACTGACTGACTTACAAGAGGGGCCTTCTTTTAGACAAAATGGACTTGGCCTTTGAAAAGGCCCTTTGTCGGTCTGTTTGATCTTTAGAAAGACCATCATTCAATTAGGTTAGACTAAGATAGACTCTTGGTTAGACCACCACAGGGAAAAAACAATCGTTTCTGTGCGATTCCTGCAAACGCATCGAACACCTACAGTAGCCTTGCAGTTAACTTAAAAAAAATGATTCACTAGACAAACAGGTGTTGTTATCTGGCTTAAAGTCCATGCAACTCAAATAAGACAAAATAATCCGTTTACCAACCTTCCTTTAGCCTCTATTAACTCCAGCCTTCTGCCGGGTTGCAGATGTGACCTAGACCTTTCTAATTTTTATTGTGGAATCACAAAATAAACAAAATACGAAAAAAAAAAAAAGATAACAAAATTTGTTGATACTATTTTATAGAAGTCACCAGCCTGAACATTATTGATGACAGAAAAATGTGAAAAAATAGACCCAGCATATATGTTTGTCACGTAGCTCGCACGTGGGGTGGAATGAAATGTCAAGAGCATCTCTTTATAGAAACCACGCATCCGGTAGTGGTTAGACAATATGGATATTCAAACAAGTAGAAACAAAGGAAGTTTTCTTCTGAGATTCCCCTACCATAATTCCGCTTCGTTTGTTTCTGCACGGTTCGTAACGGCCGTGTAAATCCACTTTGTCTCTA
The DNA here is from genome assembly GCF_036669925.1 of Montipora capricornis. Classification (NCBI taxonomy): domain Eukaryota; kingdom Metazoa; phylum Cnidaria; class Anthozoa; order Scleractinia; family Acroporidae; genus Montipora; species Montipora capricornis. The sequence continues at coordinate 22,945,312 of NC_090889.1, forward strand.
AGCCAATCAATGTCGGATATGATCTCAATAAAAAACTTGTCAACAGTTTGACATACAATGCCTTATGGGTAATTTCAAAATGGCGATTTTTGATGCAGTCGCCCTACAAAGGCTCTCCCAATATGAGTGATAAACAAAAGCGTCGCAAATCGTTTCGGCCCTCGAAAGGTAAATAAGAATATCCTAAGTAACACTTTTGAATTTTAGCTCTGTTATGTTTACATTCGTTGCATGATTTTTTTGGTTCGATTGCGGGGCTCAACATAAGCTTCTAGAATTTCACTGCAAGGGTATATCGATCTGACAAGCTAAACATATTTTATCCTTGCAGACTAATTAATTTCTCCAAAGTACTTTGGCAGGAAATAGCGTTTGCACACACCCAAGAATAGTTCATTCTTTTGACTCGATTTGCAAATCTCTCTACTACCAAATTAACAAGCCGCTGTTAAGAAAAGCTTTGAAAAAATTTTTTTTGAAGTTGTCAGTACCGATCATTGTATTATTTTCATTGAAAGCAATTTACCAGCCCTATGCAATTTATGATCTAAAGGAACATGGTAGGCTTAATAATGGTTGGAGCCGAAGATTTGAAGATGCATGCATATGTATTTTTCTAACAATTAAATATATAACGACATTGAACATAATTATTTACAATTGGTGTGTTTGCTTGCAGAATCTTTCGGCGTCGCGAGGAAGCCTTTCATCTGAACCTAGCGTTAAATTCATTGAGTGATCTATGGCTTGAAAGAGCGTTTAGCGTAGGGATGAGGAGAATTAAAAGAGCTCTTTCACTAAAAGGTACAAAGGACGAAACGCTGTCCGAGTTCGTTGAGCAAATTTCCTTTGAAGTCAACGGCAAAGATAATGGTATGGCAAACATCAAATTTTATATGTTTGTATTTTGTCGGACAGGTAATATATTTAATAGATTTTACCTGAATAAAGTATCTGAGTGGTACGGGTTGGTTTTTTTTTTTTTTATTTATCACTTAGACAAATCAATTAGAGAGTGTTTCATGCCATTCTATTGTCTGCAAACATCGATCTACATATTCCTTCCAAGTTTGGATTCCCAAAATTGAGATTACTCCATATTACTGCACACACTAATTTTAACCGAGCGAAGAATGTCGCGATTTCCAGATTGGACGTTAGTATTATTATAAAATTCAGTATTCAGTCCGTTTTTTAACGGTCGCAAGTGTTGATGTAGATATTGATGCGATGAGGAGACAAGAGGTAGCTTTTAGCGATCTGTCTGTTGAGATTTCCCCAAAGAACAAGATCCGTGTTCACGCTGTTTGTGGCAATGGCTGTCAAAAATGCACTGTTGCATTGCCCACCACACTGGATTAGCTTTTAAGGGATTCTGCAGAGAACAAGACCACAAAATACAGCCAGATGTCACGCTATATTATAATATTCACAGGGTAGTGGTTCGCTTTTTTTTTTTTGTGCAAAAACTTAAAAGGTGCACAAAGTGATTTTTTGTACACTTGATAAAACTAACGGACTTGGTATTTTGTGTAAAAGTGTACCTGACACTCCCTTTTGTGAGATGAAGGTTAGAATTAAAAAGGAAAGGACTCTTGTATCCTTCTTGAACAGAACATTTAATTTAGCTTCCTAGAGATTCGGTTTTGCATATTGACTTCCTGTTGCTACGCTTGTTAAACATGCCTCCACGTAAATTTTGTGAATATCATGAGAAGTGAAAGAAGATGTAAGTAGAAAAAGAGAGAGTGATAAACTATTGTAATGAAAACGTCTTTTCTTTTCATTTCCTGGTGGTTAAAGGTCTCTTCCTGCTTAAAAATGTGTAGAATTTTCAAATAATTTTAATGGCTTTAACCATTGAAGCTCTGCCGGTTTGATATTGTCGGTCGATGTAATTAGTCCAAATGTTTGTTTTATCAGTTTGTCTGGCATTGGAAAATGTCACAATTTTTTTCTGCAGTGGTATTAAATATCAAAATGGTGCAAATATCACAAAGAAGATGTCTTTCCATATTTTACTTTTTTTTTAAATTCGTGTTGTTGGTCTTTTGTGTAGTCCCTTTTGATGTGCACCATTAACTCATAGCAATGGTTGCATGAATAATCAGTGTGTATCGGTTTTTATTGCAGTATCTCAAAGCATCAGTCTCGGCTGAACTCTAACGCTTTCTAATTATTTGTGACTATTAACCGGCATCATCTAATTATTTAAACATTAGCGGGCATCATATATATGTGTTGTTTTTGAAATCATTCACCATGATTTTCATGTCAGGTTTCCCTTGAAAAGATTGATGGGCAGATTATTAACTTTTCATTTCAGAGATATAATTATAAATACATGCATTAATAACCATCGGCAATCAAATGTAAGATTTCATAAAAATGTGAGCATAAAACGCTGCTTGCAATGTTGTGTATTATTTTCTGTAAATCAAAAGTTTTACTGTGAATTGATTTTTCTAGTTCATTGTGTCATTGCTGTTTGTTTGCATTGCCAGACACCCACATTATTAACTGGCAAATGATCATCGTATGTGTTCAATTAGGATGCATTACTGCCTGGATTTTCTATACATTTGATATTGTGCATTTCTTTCTTGCGTACCTTCATCAGTAACTCCTAACTCAGAGGGCAACTTTTAGAGTATCTAGTTACATGGTCATTAGTGAACAGTTGCTTAATAGACGAAAACTGGGAAAAGCAAATTTTAAGAAAAGTGTTTATACTAAGGGAACTACTAGTGAAGTTTTGGTTTTGAAGTTTTTAACTTCCTGACCGAAACCAAGTTCCACTTCTTTTACGGTGCAAGCATCTGTACTTATTATTTTGACAATTAAAAATAGTTGCACGCTGTAACATGCATGTTATTTGTGTTGATGAAGTGTGGTGTGTTTGTTTACAGCTCTGTTTAAAAGTAAATGTAAAAATACCACAGACCGGATTGCTAATCAGGCCACATTAATTTGTCTCCCACAACAAAACCGGA
>NC_090889.1:22948404-22955904 GCF_036669925.1 Montipora capricornis
ATGTTTGAAGGACCAATTGCTGAAAAAGAAATCACATTTTACGCTTCGGCAGTTGGACCGAGAAACGAGCCATGCCATGATTTATTTTAGCACGCGGCTGCAAAAGACGACGACAATTTCCGTTACGCCAGACAATTCATGATTATAATAGTCGATATTGCTCTTATTTTCCCGCGCACTTGAACTTAATGACCGGGGTTACTTTCAAAGCGGGCGCTCAATATTAAGATAATAAAAGGCTGGAATATTGCCCATGTTGACGATTCTAGGGATAAACGACCACAAAACCGTGTTTGCAAAACACATCAAAATTTGACAATGCTCTATCCACAATAGGAGCTGTTGCTACCCCCAAAAACACACAACCCCCCAAACAACACCCCCCCCCCAACATACTCCCACCGACTGCCAAAAACTCAAAGTAAACTCGAGTAGTATTAGAACTCTACAGGGATGAAACTGGAAACCACTTTTTTTTATTAAGAAATGGAAGAAATCCTTAATTTCTGTAAACGTTCATTTTCATCCATCCAAACAATAACGAATTATTTTTCTCTTTTCTCGAGGCTCTATTTGTAGGCACGTTGAGGAGCGGAAGGTTACGTGTTACTTGCGTAGGCAGGATTAAACGATGTGGAAGACGATTTATCCCTGGCAGATAAAGACAGGCTGACAAAATATTGACAAAAGACACGCGAACTCCGTTTACGTTCGAATTGCAGGGATACAGGATGATATTATGCTAGAAAGACGACCGCACAAACATCCCAATACACCGCAAAGTATTCAGTAATGATTGCATTTGTTTTCGTTTCCGGGCAACAAGTTCTTCATCTAAAAGCACGACATCCAACCCGCAAATAATAACAATGAACAGTTTTAAACAAAAACGAAAGGACATAACGAGGAATAGTTAAAGAAAGAAAGTTAAGGATTTTCGTGTTTCAAAACTTGACTTTTTTGTACACGTAAGCAGAGCTCAACACTATAATCGTGATTCTTGCCCAATGCCAAGGGAATTATGGCAACTGTCGCAAACAACACGATATGGAAACAGAACTATTTTGGACCATGAATCGGATCGAGATGTTGCTTCCGTGAACTTGCAGTTCAGCCCACGCTTTGCACGAAAACAAGATATTTTCCCGAATTCAAACGTATCAAGAGGCAATAGTTTTGACCAAACGTCCTCAAGAAACGACGCAACCCAAAGGAGAGAAAAGCTGCAGAAATAAAGTGACAGTGCGGCTTTTCAATCCTTCATAATTCTATTTCTGTGCTTTGATTGGCTCATTCGCGGCGGCTGAATTCCCATGTCTGGTCTCTCATGGTGCACTTTCAAGCCGCATAAGATGGCAAAGAAATATAACAAGACTTTCGTTTCCTCTGTTCGAACTGTAAGAAACAACGACTTCCTTATTCCGTTTTTTTTTCTCTCCAGTCGTTTAAATTTAAAAACCAAAGTGGAGAATGCGCAAATCTTGACTTATAGGCCACCCATCGACCTCGAGGTATATCGAGGTATATCAAAATAAACAATGCGGATTCACGTACTACAGTCTTACGTGCCAAACGACCAAAATAAAACAATATCCCTGGATTTTGACATGAAAACCCCAAAAAACACTTTGCGTCATGACAAAGCTTCTTAAAAGATAAGTTGTGTGATCTTTTAGAATTCCAAAGTTGTAAAATTAGTACAAACATATTTGTGGTAAACGCCCTTTTCAAAATGCCACAGTAACTATATTTCTCTGGCAAAATTCCTTGAGACAGCTCTCAGTTATGCAGATGTGGCAACCACAGCCGGTCTCCTTTTCCTTCCAAAGTTGTTTTGACGTTATTTTCCTGGCACTGGGCGAGGAATCGGAAATGAGAATCGTCTCTACGATTTTGTCATAGGCTGGAACTCAAAATTAACTTGACCTCCACACTTCTTGCTTGTGTACGCCGAATTTCCGAGCTGTTGTTTTTCTCATCAGCTTCAATGTTTTATTTTCAAGTGCTTTCTCGTGACGTATAATGTATTTTTACGTGCACATTTTACTGATGATCATTTGATCATATTCCCGCACGTTCTGGCTTAAAGTTCGAATTTGATGTAGACAAATTTATCTTAAGGAGGAAATTCTCTCACTGCCAAACACTCAAAGAGCTTCTGCTAATCTACTTAAAAGTAAAGTTTTCCAATTTAAACATTCTACAATTTTCGTTTCTAATAATAACTTATCTTCCTTCCATCCGTGACCCACAAAACAGTTTAGCTGTAAACTGTACCGCTTATATTTTATTTTTTCCGTAAGTTGATTGTATCATTTATATTCACGTCAATGCTTGAATGCCATTTCATGACCTTGGTAATTCGTCTCAATATTACTGAGCTGTTTAGAGCCTTGAGGGTACAGTTCTTTTCGAGACACGATTAAGCTGAACGTAACCGAATTAAAGTTACCTGGTCGTTAGGCGTCAAGTTTATAGTCAGTTGTTTGGGAACTGGACATTCACTCTCTAGGGGAAGCTTAAAGTTCAGAGGAAACGGAAAAACAAAGACTTTGTGAACGTGATTCACTTAGGCAAATTTACATTGTCCCTTATTCCAGAAGCGATATTTTCTTGTGAAAGCTTAGAAACCGCAAAAGGAAATCCGCATTTACCAAGGGCTTCATGTGCAATTGCAAAACGTGCGTGAACGAGGGAGTTCGGGAGGGCCGCGTCATTCGCGTTTACATTCGCGACTCGCGTGTTTCACGCTTTTGTCTTTGACAAAGTAGCTAATCGGCCTAAGAAACCGAAAGCCGGTTACTGACGATTAACGCTTTTAGTGCAAATTGCCTTAAACGGCCAAGGAGCACATTATCCTCCAAATCCCACTTAAACTGCAAGCGGAGCGCCAGGTTCATGTAAAGGTTTGTCAGCAGACAATAAGGAAAATACGCAACGCAGTTAGTCGCCAAGCAATCGGTGCACACACAAGGTCTCTTCGTGAAAGACACACGAGTTCAAAGCCACCCGCAATCATTAACCAATATTGGTTTTTTTAAATTTTAAGGACAGATCATTTCATGCATGATATGCTACCTCAAGCAGGGCTATTCTTGAGATGCAAGTGGCCTGTGACCACTCGTTCTTTCAACGCTCCCCGCCGCTGGCTAACGAAGCAGAAACACGGCTTGATGCGACAAACAAAGAAGCACTCCCGGTAGTCTTAAAGACAAACACGTTCTTAAACTGTTCTTGGGGTGGAAAAATATCGAACAGCTCTGCAGGGAAAATGCTCTCTAAGACCCTTGTTTCAATAGTCACACTTTGAGGTTGGATCCCAGTTTTGAGGGGACCTGTACGAACGACCTGTGCGATTACGTAAACAGGACCACAGGAAAGTCCTGTTTAATAGCTATCATGACCAAGGTGACACTTTTGGGACTTTTGACTGCAAAATAAACAGTCAAAGTACTGCTAAGTAGCTTTCACTGAGATGGTAACAGTAACCTTTGTGAACAGACTTGAGACATTGGAACACAAAACTCGCCAAGCCCTTGGGTTCATACACAGTTGGATCGAAGCGAAATGAGTTAGTCTCTGATAGAAATTCCGTATTTACCTGCGGTTTTCTTAAACTTGGGAGTCTTGAAAGCTGTCAAAAGAAAAAAAAGAAGCAAAACCCCATTAATCCACATTTATCAGTTCACGAGACAATGAAGCGATTTGCTAATCTGAACATGCCCAAGAAACCCACTTATGCCTCGTTATAAATAGCACCACGGCTATTATTACACAAAGGTCTTTGTATACCACTTATAATTAGCCTAAGTTACTGTCGAGGCGAGAAGAACAACTCAATGGAAAGCTCTAGAAGTGCTTTGTGCACGCCTAGTGTCGAGACTCAATTTATAAAGACAACTTGCCATGCAGTGATCGATTATGGAAAAGGAGGTTTTCGGACGGGGTGTCTCCACGCAATGTGAATTCACCAAGTTAATTTAAGTTTTCGCTCTTTCGGAGCATGCACTCATGGTGCGATGTTTATTTCTCTGCCCAAAGTGGTCCAATTTTAAAAAGCCTAAGGGTGCAATTCAAAAACAGGGCTTTGAATTTAAAGCTAAACATGACGATAGCTTTCCCGTGGCGCAGTATATCCGGTTTTCAAGAAGATAAAAGTATTGTCCTGGTGTGTGAGCTGTTAGCAACATAACAAAAAGACCTAATTTTCTTGTGGATAAAAGAGCTACGTTGTAGGTCCCTCACTTTGAATGGCCCCCTCACCGGATACAAGTCCCTCCGATGTTCAAAAATACTACTTCAAACAAAGGCATACTTTTCTGTAACAGGTTCGACCTTGTAAAAAGGAATGGAAGTCGAGAAGTAAATCTCACAGAGTTTTGACCATTGTGGTGTTGATTTTTAGATCTTTAGCTCATAATTTACCCGTTTGCTTTAACTTAAATCCATGGTAGTTCCAGTAGTTCGAAGACACATGTATCTCTATCATTTAAACAGTCACTGTGTGTGGTTTTCAGTCTTTTTGAATAGGTCCCATTGTTTGTTGTCATTATCAAATTTCAAGTTGTTACAGCAAAGGCATGACTTTCCCGAAAAAAAGACTCTCGCCTTTACTCTGGCAAGAGTTTGAATTCACGACATCCTGCATGAATGTCAACTGCTGTGTTTCTGCACACTAGCACTATGCTCCACACTGCCGATTAGACAGTGGTTTTCTGTGCCTTGGATTTCTCGAACTTCCGTGAAGGTTTTAGGTTACAAAAGATTAACGCGATTAAGGCAAAGACTAATAAACAATTCCAGAGGGAAAAAAAAAGGAATGAAAAACATCCTTGAAAATATTATCAAGAAAACAACAACCGTTTACAGTTAGACTCCTGCAGTTATTGCTATTCTTCACGACAATTAAATCGACCCTGGATATCACACCAGGTTGCGGGTTAATTTGGGCTTCCCACAGGTCCACGTAACAAATACAGATATGTAATGACCCTCCTTAGTGGTCGCACTAGGGGATACCGTTGACCGCAGAGCAAACATGTCTATTGTTTAGCCTACTCGATTCGCTAATCAATGAAGACACGCTGATTTGGAGGTAACGAGGCCCCTGGCCAAACGGAAGAAGGTACACAGTTTTGTCAGTGAAAGGATGATATACATGGAGTGTAGCCTGGCCGGGATATTTTTATTGCAGGATTATTTAAACACGCGGGAGTAAATCGATGATTGTCTCGTTGTTTTGGCCGCGAGTGAAATCCCGCCTGCCACATTTGCTGCACTTTTTGAATGCCACCCCACTCGCTGCCAAAACCATCGTACTCGCGAGTGTTTAAATAATCCTTCGCAGGCTACATGGAGTGCAGCCAAGATAAAAATAATGCAACATGGTGTTAGGATACTGTTTATCAGAAGTTGCAGCACCCAAAAGCAGATGATCATGAGATGCTGTAAAGAAGATTGAGAAAATGGCACGTCGACTTGGTAACCTACTCTGTTAGGCGGATGTATTGGCAGTGAGCCGGCAAATACAACGCATCGTCTGGAAGAAACTTCTATCAATCTCTACATTGAGCGAAGCACAAGTCATGGTTAACCGGAAAACACCCGAAGGCGTTCGGACGCTCACGGCATCTCACCTCCCCAGCATAGCAGGAGATTCCATTCGATTGACAGTTGAATCAATGTTTTTCACTCTCGAGCAGCGAACAACAAAACACTCAAAAACACAACATGAGCCGCGTGGGTAGTGCAATTAAGCAATAAAAGAATCAAGTAAGTTGTACGTGCATTTGACGTGTACCACCCAGAAAGCTCCTCGCACAGTTTGCTGCGCATTCTACATTATATGCCTGCGCTTTTCAACGCGAATTGAGTTAAGCTTTTGTGCAGGAGCGGAGTAGTTAAGACCAAGTAGCTGTACACGAACAAACTCAGAACGACGCTTTGTTCTTTGCATTTCCCATTCCCCCTTTCCTATTAACAAATTGCAGGTAATGAGGTCACAAAGACTACGCTAAGCCGACACCTCCGTTTACATTAACATTTGTAACGTAGGCAATAAGCATGGAAAAGAGTCTCCCTAGCTCTACTGCTCGAGGAAACAAAGACAGTCACCTCACAGTTCTCGACCAATGTTTGCCAGAATCCAATTTTTGATTGGTGTATAAGCAATCGGGTCTCCCCCTATGTACGGGTTTATTCCGAAAACAAAATTACCGGCTCCCAGTTGCCTCGATATTTCACCTGGCAGAGGACTGCATTGGTATCATATAGGGCATGGGTTCAAATCCGGTTGGAGTCCGAACTTTTCAGGCATTTCACTCAAAACGTGGAAAACATGTCGTTCGCGAGCTATTGTAGCACCTTGATACTTTTCGCCTAACCCTAACCCCCTTGTCTCATCTCCGCAACCCCCCCCCCCCCCCCCCCCCACACGCCCTTATTTTTCTCTTTACCTCATCATCCAGAGGACCTACACCGTTGGAGATACCTTCTAGTACCCAGATCCCAACGTTGCTCTTAGACGGCGGGGCCTTCACACGAGAATCAAAGGGCTATGGAGTCCCACATTCTACGACTTCCGGAGTTCATATATGAGTCGTCAAAAGTACTAAACATGGCGAAGCTCAGAAGCATCACAAGTGCCTCTTTTCGACTTAGAGAACGTATCCCTTTGTGCCGAACAGAAGAAGCAATATCATAGTTTTAAACCAAGACACTGAGTTCATTTTAACGACCGGCTTCGCGCCACCGGCCATTTTTACTTCCGGTTCAAGATTTTATTGTTTACAAGCTAACCAATGGAAAAAAAAAGAATTTCCTATTTCGCAAGAGCCCTTCGTTTTCTAGTCGAAGGTCCCGCCGGCTAAGAGAAACGATGAGATCTGGAAACGAGAAAGTTAGAAACATTCAACCTGTTTTTCGATTGAAAATCTTGACTTGACTTACTCAGTGGGATCGCCGAGTTTCACTCTGTACTCCTCTCTGCCAACCTGTACAACAGTTTCTTTCTTTTTCCAACTCTTCTTTCTGAATCTTCGTTTTTTCTCCCTGTAGTCTGTTGATCCCGAGCTTGCGCGGGACCCGGGTCTCTCTTTGTGCTTATGGTGATGATGGTGGTGGTGATGATGATGATCAGAAGGGCTGAAAGAAGACAATCATTTTACGACCTTAGGAGTAGGGTTGGCACAGTGTTGGAGAGAATGGTTGGCGCAACGTCGGAGAGCAGGGTTGGCGCAATGTTGTAGAACATGGGTGGCGCAATGTTGGAGAGCAGGGTTAGCGCAGTGATGTGAAAGGAAAGGGAAAGGAAAGGAAAGGAACGGAACTTTATTTAAGTGTCTAGTCGTTCTACTGCTGGAGCACGAATTTGGGACACTGTAAACTGAAATTAACAATTAACGCAAATCAAGTTAAATGTTGGTTTTTGAGGAGAGGGGAAACCGGAGTACCCGGAGAAAACCTCTCGGTGCAGAGTAGAGAACCAACAAACTCAACCCA
>NC_090889.1:22963404-22985904 GCF_036669925.1 Montipora capricornis
AGATGATCCATGCAGTTATGGCCACAATTTTAGCAATTGCGTAGAGAAGCCTAAAAACTTCAGGACTTCAACGGGATTTGAACCCGTGACCTCGCGATACCGGTGCGACGTTCTAACCAACTGAGCTATGAAGCCACTGACCTTAGGAGCTGGTCAGTTGTGGGTTCTAATTTTCCCTTGAGGAATGAATCAATGAACGAAATGATATATGAAATGCATCATATACTAAACTACAGATAAGAAATCAAGTACAGCTATGATCCTCGCAGGCTTCTCTACGCAATTGCTAAAATTGTGGTCACAACTGCGAGGATCATAGCTTTACTTGATTTCATATCCGCAGTTCAGTATATGATTCATTTCATATATCACTTCGTTCATTGTTACACAATTTGAATAATTTGCATACATTGCTTGCGCTGTTTCTGTCTACGTTTGACAATGACTTTATTCTGATTGGTCAATCTAAACAGTGCGTACAGAGCCGAACAACTTGTGGCGTTCTAAAAATAGAAAGGTACTCGCAAAAGGTTGACTGATAGAGCTTGTATGGGAAAGGAAAGCTCCTAGTCATTGGCTTCAGCACAAACGTGTTCTTTTGCGAAAGAAAGAGCCGAGTACGCTTCGTGTGTTCTTACTTGAGGTTGGAATGTTCGATGTCATGGTGATGGTGATGTCGTCTTCGTCTCTTTTTGGACTGTTTGCGGAGTGAAATGCCAAGAGCCATGATGAAGATAAGCGCATTGAGCTGAAACGACAACAAATAAATCGATAAACAAATAAAAAGCACCCCTTGTCGACCTCATATGGCCACTTAGTTCTATCGAAGCTGTTGGCTATTTCTCGAGTTACACATTTGTAACACGAGTGAAAATTAACAAATCGAAAATGGTTCAGTGTTGTCTGTACTCTTATCGACAATGATATTCGTCATCACAGTGGTCAAAATGTTGTGGCCGAGTGAGTCCACAACAAATTTTGACCACTGTGATGACGAATATTTATTTCTACCAAATTGCACTCAAAATCATGTGATTTTACCAAAACAAACTGCTCTAGTGTCATTGTATATTGATTTAGCGTTACCGCATATGAATAGACTACTTCGATGATTCGGCAGCCATTTTGATTTCCATTGTTTGAAAAGAAATTAGGGATGCTCAGGGGGCAAATTAATATGTATTTTCCAATATAGCTATAAGAACATCAACATATAATTCAAAATGGCCACCGTATAGTCGAAATCGTCTATTCAATCCACGTAAAAATTTCTGTGGTCTATTAATGGGCACGGATGCACGGCTATACAAGCTGTCACAACTGGCGCAAACGAGTAACAGCTTCCCTTTTTTGCTTTTTCCTTGAGCGCTCACTGGAACAAGCTCTTACTGCTTACTGCATCTGTGGGTAAAGTCTTACCATATTTGTGGCTAGTACTATAATTGTGGATAAGGTCTAATTGCATTGAGGACGTAAGAAAGGCAAGTTGAGGTGGGGACAATAAATGACATTCATCATACAGAATCACGACGCCATGTATCAAATGTATCACGACGCCATCTTGAATTCCTGGACATATCTGGTCACACAACATTTAGAATTAAGGAGAAAACAACCGAGGATCATTGCTATAAATTAACGGAATAAAGTAAACATCAACATACTGCGACGACGATAATGATGGGAATTGTGAATGTCCAGATTAAGGTCCCGTCAGTTGACATCCAACAGCTGAAAGAAAAATCAATAGTTAAGGCCCGTGCACACGGGACAAAGACGAAGAAGCAAGCAAAATTCAAAGGCTCTGTGCGCCAACTGGGGCATTTGTGCTTAAAACAGTTAAGTGGTGCCAGCGCTGATTTCGAGCCTTTCGGCTATAATTTTGAAACGAAGGTCAACAATTACTCTTCAAATTACCCCCTTAGTCCAGGATTGTAGCGTCCTTACAATCGTGACGGGATTTTTTTCTGGTTGTTGTGTGACAACATGTTGCGTGACCCACTGTCCACAGATATCGAGAAAACAGATACCCATGCGTACTACCAATAACTTAGTCTTCTTCTTCGAACGACCGCGTTCAAAGAAAACGAAAGTGTCACCGGAGGTAACACGAACGCACATTCTTCATAACCGGCATACTAAGCCATATTGTTATTTTCCACTACACGAAAGGTGAGAATATAGATTGGTTCTCACTTCAAACAGAAAAAAACTTACAATTTCTCGTTGCCATAACCATCGCTTGCCAAACCAGCCGAGATTCCTACCACAATCGCTGGACAACCTAAAAAATTAAAATAGATTCTATTAGTATATACTAAAACTCGCGCGCATATTGGCTACTCAAACTTCAGATAGCCTTTGCTATTTACCTCCGAGCTATTCGCGCGGAATTTGCGCCCCAAAATTTTGTAATCTTTGCAGGAATAAATGAGTTAAAATCATCTTTTTGTGCTATATTATCTTGAGCACTGTTTTAGTATATACTAAAACAACTATTCTTCTCAGTGTCGGTGGCTAGTGGTGGACATTTACAGAGCCGCTCGGTAAATATCCACTAGCAACCTTGTTTGTCTCCTGTATCTAGTCTAATGGCCTTGTTTGGTAGAGCACCGACCGAAATAGCAAACGGAAGGTTTAACTCCTTTTCGTAAGCACTCGAGTCATTTTACGAGTATGCCAAACTCATCAACGATTCTCGTATTATCGGAGAGACGAACGGCAAAAAATTATCCTCAGAGGTAACACCAAAAACCAACAGTTAATATTTAAGCGCAGTCCTTAAATTAAAAGGGACATAGTTTTTGAGTGGAGGCAAAGATTGTTAAGCTCCTTAAACCCCTCCCCACCCCCATCCCCAAACACCACCACCCCACCTCCCAGCCAAATTGACGGGTAAAATCGCCTGCTGTTAGACAGAGTAAAATCTATTAAGCCTCACTCCCATGAGTCAATGGGTTAAGCGACTTTTCTTTCCAAAAGGCGCGAATATCAAAGGTTAGAAAGCGTAATAAACTTAGACTTTGAAACTATATTAATCAAAAAGATAAACGCTAAAAGGTCAGCACAACGTTTCGACAATGTCGAGATGTCATTGTCAAGTGCGGCTTATAATTTATTCTTTCACTTGACAATGACATCTCGATGTCCGAAAAGCGATACTTTAAAAAGCTACAGATATATGCTTTCCTGTGGTACTGTTTACAATGCTGTATGAAAATGACCTAACTCTTGTGGCTGTCAGTGAAATCAGTTCACTCACCCCAGCCCATAAAGTAATAGAAAGACATCTTTCCAGTGTCGACATTTCGCTTCTCTCTGAGCCTGCGATACATGTGCAGTCCTTCCACAAACATCCACGAAAACGAGGCGCAGAAGAAATAATGAAGACAAATTGCCACAAGCCGGCAAATTCTCTGCGAGGAAAAAATTCGGCAAAATGGTTTTTAAATTAATTTACGGAGTTCGTTTAAAAAATCTCTCAGTGCATTTTTTCAAATACGTTACATTGAGATAAGCTTATAGCCTTTGAAGATTTTCCCTTTCAAAAATTCGTGAAAACAGTAAAACACGCGTGTGTGCTCTCAAAGTCCACAAAAGTAATTAAACTTGGATAGAAGTTCTTCATTACTGCATGAACGTTTTTCATGACTGATTGAAGGCAGTTCAGTTTGAGAATCGATCGAGAAAATTGATGAGCGTATTGTTAATAAAAAGTCTCCTACAACTCCGAGCAAATCGATACTCGTCATGTTTCGAAAGTTCTAAAATTTGAGATCTTTAGAACTGAACAACACTTGCAATTTCCAAATTATATGAGAAGATAGTGCGATTTCATGTACTAATAGAATTAATGAAAGGAAGAGAAAAAACAATTAGAGCTAAAATTCTTAGCAATGAAAATGATCCCGTACGAATCTTTGTGGAGGGGAAATTCTTCGGCTGTTTTTGATAAGGAACTTTCCACCGTCTTGACGGAAATTGCATCTTATAAAATTTAATCACATGGATTTTACCTGATCTGCTGTCTGGTTTATTCCAATAAGGAAAGTCAGTTCCGCCAGAAAGATAACGGCGATTAGGTTCTTGTGTATTGAGATGGAATTGCTCTTTAGTTTTCTGTAAAAACAAACCAAGATTAAACCAAAGATTAATTTATTCATACGTCCTGTCTGGACGAAGGGGAACCTGTTGGTTTCAGTTCCTTGTAGACACAGCTTTTTCTGAACAATTCTGAGCAATTCTGTGCTACTGTATGGCACTTTTGTTCTAAACGTGATTCAGACAAACTTGAAAAATTAAAAGAACGAGCATTAAGGAGTGTTTTTCAAGACAAGAGTAAGGATTATCAATCCCTATTAACGAAAGCCAGAAAGGCCACACTGTATAATAGAAGACTTTCAAATATCACTTTACTAGTGTATAAAGCATTTAATAATTCAGCTCCATCATAAATCAAGGATCTAACACTAGTAACACTAGCACTAGTGTGCTGCTATATTGTAAGTTTAAATAAAGATTGATTGATTGACCGATCAACAAAGGTACAAGTTGCGAGGATGAAAAATACGAATCACAAATAAAGCACCTAAGTGTTTGAATCCGAAATTCTCATAAACTGTACAACAGGAACGTGTGGACGACCGTCATGAGAAAATAGGTGCTGATGCTGCGGCGGCAAGGGGATAAACGTACCTCATTAGAAGAAATAGAATGAAGGCAACAAGTAAAAGAAATAGTGACACAGACATGCCGACGTACGTCACCAAACGCATCGAAAAAGCAGCCACCTCAGGGTACTACAACAAAATAAAGACAAATTTAGTGGAATGCAACATTGAGCAGTTTTTTATCGAAATTCTAAAGTAATCCTGCGATTGCTTTAGTTTGTATTGAGACATTGGTGATTGGCCAAAACATTCGCGCCAAATTCTTGGCCAAGGTAAAACAAACTCAAGAACCAATTCTGATTTGCTTTCTTACGTTTTCCCGCTCTTTTCGGCGGCTGCATGAATTGGCTTTTGCATTATGATTGGCTGATTTGCTGGTCAGAATATGCTATGATTCGTTAAAGTTACTTCGTTGTTTCAAGATACTCAGATGAAATTAGTCAAGACGTTTAGTATGAATTACAAGATAAGCGACCACCTATTGTAGCTTCAGTAGTGGAATAAATTTTGGACTAGAAGACCCAAAAGGCAACGATCCACCTAGTCTACGAATTTTTAATCCAATGCCTTGATTTGCAGAAACCACCCCGTCGATGTTGTTTCCATTTTTAGCGTGATTATATTTGAGAAGATAGCATTAAAACTTTAAAATCCTTCATTGCTATCGCCAAAAACAAAGCGAGACAAATCGCATAAATCAGGAAGGAGATATATATTATCAATGATCCAAATCAAGCTTAAGTATTTCATTCTTCAAAGGATATTACTCGCAATTCTAAGGCGCTTTGTTATCCTCAAATTCATATGTGACATTTTCCGTCGGACAAATTTCCGCGGGAGACGACTGAGTTCATAGTCTTTTCATGTTAAATCCATTGTAAAAAGAGTAAGGTAAGGGCATCCACAGACAAAGCAAGTTGTTATCGATGACTTTTAAGTTTACGATAACAGAAAGTTACCGATGGCAAAAAATCGCGTGCATAGCGAAAAATCAAGCAGTCGACACAAAAACGTTTTCCTTTTCAAAAGGAAAACTACTTTAGTTGTCGATGAAAAACGCGGCCGTTTTGTTATCGACAAATCCTTTTCTCTCATCAGTGAGCAAGTTATAAAGGGAAAATAAAGGATAGGAGCTTTATTCAAGTGTCTAGTCTTCCAGCGCTGGAGCACTAATTGGAGACACTGTTAACTGAAATTAACAACTTAACGCAAATCAAATGAACTGTTGGTTTTTGAGGAGAGGGGAAAACAGGACGACCCGAAGAAAAACCTCTCGGTGCAGAGTAGAGAACCAACAAACTCAACCCACATATGACGCCGAGTCTGGGAATCGAATCCGGGCCACACGCGATTACTAAAGTCTATTTCGCAGCCACGCAAACGATTCTTAAAGTCAGCAGTTCTTCATTTCTTGTCAGTATTGAACGAGGCTGCAACAAAACGTATCGCTCATCGACAACTAAACTTTTCGGATGTGGAAATTCATTTCCTAACACTACCAGTTCTCGATTCAATTAAGTTGTCGAGTGGACATAGTCGTCGCCCTCAGTAGAAGAGTGGATCATTTACTACAAGCGCTTAAATTAACGATACCTGAAGGTTGAGGTCGGAGAGCACGGCAAAAGCTGTCATGTGCGTGCATGCGCAGACAGTGTGAGTGACGTTGGACGACTTCAGCTTACAACCATCGCGTGACCACCCGCCGCCACGTGTGTTCCTATGGCAACATGACAATATCACAACACGTACTAAGTAAAATATCTTATGACATAAGATTTCTATACAGTACATTTCACTATTTGATTTCTTCAAAATGCGCTTTACAACAAAGAATAGAGCAAGACATGACAACGAGGACTTCGTCCCCTGCCCCAAGCTGCGAAAGCTCATGAATTATGTTGACAGACGGAGCCAACAATATAACTTCCCTGTGCGCAAGAGGTGACGGTCCAATCATTTTTACAGATCTCATTTTTAAAGCAGCATTTTCTCTGTGTTAGTTTCTTCGTGCTAGTCCGGCCAGGATTAAAAGGGCTATGTCACGCAAAGTGCATGATGTAATTTTCTGACACTCAAAATGCCCAAACAGTAGAATGAGACAATGCAAAAACCACTTAAAACTGATGAACAACATAAAAGAAATACAGCGAAAGAAAAGAGAAGAATGAATGGACACAAATGGACAAGATTGAAACGGATTGCATTTGGGTAATCTTGAAAAATGTCGGCCCGACGTTTTTCAAGTTTATGGCGAATCGCCTGGATAAAGGTCGTTTTTGCTCATAATCATCTTGTTTGTGGTGTAACGATAGTTTTATCAGTAAAGGAATTCCAGATTACTATTTTCGAGTTTTAAACTCGTGATTAACTAAAGATTTGCCCTAAACTCCCTAAAATAACGTGACATAGCTCCTTTAATCTTTGACTCCAAGAAGGCAGTCTGATGCTGTTTCCAAAAAAACACTATACTTGAAAATATCTCAATTACTTACGGAATTGAGTAGTTCCAGTGAACGCAGATATACGATGAACGATTTACCTGAAAGAGAGTACACAATTTTTTAACGTAAAAGGTTATGTAACGCTGCGCAGCTTGTCTCGTGAAACGCTTCCTGCAACGTCACAATTTGCCAGAGGTAACTTGCTTTGTGAACGGTCAAATTGTGAGGAGAGAATTGCAGGAAAAGTGGAACGTGATACCACTTTCGAATCTGTTTCTTACTACGACTGTGTCTGCGCAACGAGTGCGCGCCGTGGTAAGGTGTGTTACGTTGTGTTACGTTGCGACACAAGTTGCACGAAACAATGCACATTGTAAAAAGATACATACCAAACGATTGGCAAATGAGATGACAATCGGACTGTCTAATGGCGCGGACTGCATTTCAGGCAACTTCACAGAGATCACATCTGAGCTGACTTCAACTTTGTACTTTGTATCCCTAAAAGAGAAGTGTGAGTCCATTATATCGTAATCTGTTGTTGAGATGTCTTTGCTATTTGCTTAAGCAATGCTTTAGACGTGTCATACTAACAGATCAGGGGTATTCATAATATATGCTATCTTGCGAAAACCGAATGAAATAATTGTCTTCTTGTAGATTCTGTGTAATTACATGATATGAAACAACATTAAAAAGAAAAACTCAACACAAAGAAGAGGAACATAAAGGTAAGAAGCGATTATTAATTATAATGGAGAGTACATACACAATGTCGTTATCCGACCAGGGCAAAGCATTGCAAGGCTTGTCAGCCATTTTGGCGCCCTCTAAAACAGTTAAGGCACGGTGATACGTCAATCGCGCCCAAAGCTTTTATACTACTCAGTACTGAAAAGCGGACCGATAGCAAAAAAGCACGGACGAATGAAACTGTTTGGTCGACTGACAAGAGTTAAAGGGAAGAATAAATAAACCTAACATACAGTAAACTATCGATTAAAGACCATGGCTATTTTTTGCCCCTGGTTCATGAATAAAGAGACTGCTTTATCAACCATGACTATAGCATACTTGGAAAAAAATCACTTATCCTAACACTTCAAACTTCTTAGGAAACTCCTGAGGTTTACGTACCTGATTTTTGCGTCAAATGATTTAGGCAGCAGATCTCCAATGTTTTGGATAATCATGAAACCAATTCCTAAACTGTTTTTTATTCCTATAAACAAGATGGAAAATAAGTTATTAAAGAATATCTCCGGCACTCTGAGGTCTGAAAAGGTTTAACTCGAACATGGACTTGACTGTAACAGCGTTTCATGTTTGCTTGCCGCCACAGGCTGTGGTTTTCTACGCCTGGTGATTGGCTCAAAAATCCTGCGCCACTTTTTCGACCAATCAAAGACAAACAATATTACAATTGTGATTTCCTCGTTCGTGTTTTTCCGCGCTAAGCACCGGCTGCACAGTAAACTCTAGGCGCGGGAAAACACGCAGCCTGGCATGTCATGTGATTCTACGTCAGTTGCGATCGGTCGGAAGTTATGGCATCGGTTTCACGGGACTAAATTATTGGCAACCGCTCTGTAGGATTTCCAAACTTGGTCATTTCCTGGCTTCGGCACTGTAGTTCGGCTGGAAAAATAACCGTAATGAAGTCTACAACGGCACCTGTCAGTTCCCTGGTTCTCTTACCTAAAGCGCTCTGGAAGAAATTGCTTGGAATGTCGATTCTGTTAGATATGTTTTGCCATATTCTATACGGACCATCACCGTAAACATCGGGGGTTTCCGGGTAGGAAAAGCCTGAAAATCCATTGACAAACACTGGCTGAAGGTCCATAACTACAAGAAAAAGACAACATCAAGAATTAACAAAAAATAAAACAGCCACTTCATCTTGTAAAATAATCATTCGACACTGACTAGTTTTTGATGTTTCGTTCAAGACGTTTCGGCTGGTGCTAGAGCCTTCATCAGTTGAGAACGCAACGAATGGTACGCGTGACTCAGAGAGCAGCACGTCGAACGCGCGCTGAGGTACAAATTTCGCGTGAAGTTTCAAGACGTGCTGCTCTTTGAATCATTCGTACTATACTACTACCAGTACTCCAGTTTTAAAAAGCCACTTGAAATTTTTGACTGGTTCTAGACAATTCGCCCCCTAAACAATTAGTCCAGGATTATTCGCACCCTGTCTACAGATGATTGGGTCTAAAGCACTTATTTTCGTTGTTAGGTCTAAGACATTGGTTTTAATATTGTCCTAAGGTTCTAGTTTAATGTAGAGCTCTCTTGCAAGGTCATAGACACTTTTCGAAGAGAGGACGAATCGTCCAAGGCTAATTTTCTGAGGGTTTTATTTTCTACATTTCAATAGTGGCAAAGGCAATTAAGAGAATCTTCACGAAATGCTTCCCTGCTTTTCATCATTTCTTGTGTTTAGGAATACAGACAATTACCTTCACAAAGTAGTCCCTGAACTTTTCTCCTCGAGTAGAGATGAACAGCAGCATGCTTAATGATAACGCTAATCTTAACATGTTCCATATTATCGAAAATAGGAGAGGCTGAGATTAAACACGAAACTTCGAGTTGGATATCAAAATCGGGTGAGAATTTAATTTGGGTGCATTTCTGCGCATACGTGAAGCACCGATCATTGTCTTCGAAATGAAAATCGAAAATTCATCATCGTGTCCTCACGTCGTCCACCAATCACTTGGCCCACGACTACGCTGCGAGGGGCTTGGGACTATTCTAGACTTAACACTGATCACAGAATGCCTTAAGTTCCTGTTTTTAACGTAGTTTTGCATTGCAATGCAAAAGACCCATACTTCTCACGGCTTGGTCTTGGGTCAAATGACCGCTAGTTTTGGCAAGTTTACGTAACGTGTAGAAGACGTAAAAAGCAAAATTTCGGCTTTGGAGATTTAAATTTTAAAAAATACTGGAAGACTCGTGCAAATCAAGTGATTTACAACAAGTGAAATGAAGTGATTGATTACCTATATTCGGAGTTAGGATTGTATAGGGTGGCAAAATATTGTCCGTGGAGCGTCTATATCGTTGAGAATCTCTTTTCAGATATGGCAGGGCGCTGGCGAGGTTACCGCAAAAGTTCTCCATCTGTTGAAGCAGAGCAGCTGTCCCTGCAGAATACTGTAAAAAAAATACAGAAAGAAGAGAAATTTGGTAAAAGAAAAAAAGGAAGTCTGCAATCAAAACAAAGTAATGCTCGCTAAACATGTAAGCTAAAATGGGTATCGAACCGATGAATAAATTCTGTCTTTCAACAATTACGTTACCAAACATCTTCTCCAGTCAGCACTGAGACTAACGATCTAGGACTGGTGTCTAACCAGGAAACTCGCTAATCACCGACTTCCGGCTCTAATGCGCAGTTTCAGAATCAAGAGAGAGATTTTGCAAGGAAGAAGGCGATGCCCAAGAAAACGTCACTTGAAGATAGACATTTGCGTGATCGTAAATCTTTTGAGTCACTCTATTTCACCCTTTTCGAGTTGTACAAAGTGAATGAAGTACGTTTCAACTGGATGAAGAGAAAAGCCTTTAAAACAAACATATAGAATAGAAACTTGTCCGTTTGATGCTAACGTCGTCGGTAAAACCTCAAATATGGTAATTTTCACGTTGTTGTTCTGCAGAGGACCGCAATTGAAGTACTGAACCAATACGCGCGCCACTCGGGCGGCCAGCATTTTTTACTCGTTACACCTAATTTTGGTGTCTTCAGCACATTGCTGAAGCTCTCTATTGGTACCGGTGGTCTTCATTGAATACGTTGGACACCCACTTCGACTAAGTGAACTTAGAAACGGCCTTTAGGAACGACAGCGGTTCCAGATTGATTCGCAAAGGCGCAGAGTGTGACGTCACCACGCCGGAAGAAGTCAGATACCTCTTGAACGTGATCCCATACATCTTTATTGTCTGAGCTGAACAACATGCTGGCAGACTGAAGCAAGACCTGCATCAAAAAATCAAATCTTGAGGTTACAAATTTTGCATGCTTTCAGTGTCACGTAATGAAATCGTATGGAGTGAAATGGACAATCCATGTTAGAGAATCTTTTTCTTACATCTAATTATTTTATATACACCGAATGCATAAATGGCGGTTAAAAATATTCTTTTGTTTATGTGCTAATTAGTCTCACTAGCCTCGTTTGCATGGACAAAATACAAAAGAATTGTTGCTTGAGAGCGAGGCTAGTGAGTCTCATTAGCACATAAACAAAATAATACATTTTTGGCCGCCATTTATGCATTC
This sequence comes from Montipora capricornis, assembly GCF_036669925.1. NCBI lineage: Eukaryota > Metazoa > Cnidaria > Anthozoa > Scleractinia > Acroporidae > Montipora > Montipora capricornis. The sequence continues at coordinate 22,974,816 of NC_090889.1, forward strand.
GGTCAATTTCCCGCGTTGATTCAAAAGTTAAGTTGGGACACTAATTCACGACATGTTAAAAAGGAAAGGAACTTTATTCAAGTGTCTAGTCTTCTAGCGCTGGAGTACAAATTGGGGACAATGTAAACTGAAATCAACAAATTAACACAAATTAAATCATGTTTATCAGTTTTCGCTTTTCCTCGCACATACACTAGCGTCGCTAATCTACAACCAGTCTTAAAGAAACCCGACCACAGACACGATATGAAACGCACTCAGTCCAATTCCGATTTCAATCACTCAACCCACGCAAGAAAGACAGTTCAGATCTACGTATTCAGCTAATGAAGCCTTGAAGTCTAAGAAACCATTTTCAATGATGGCCCGGCTGTTCCTTGTTCAGTTCCTGCCAGCGGTTTGAGGCTTCAAAGGCGCCCATAAACGAGGAAACATTGTTTGCGGCCCCAGGAAACATTTGTTGAGGAAGCAAAAATGTTTCTGAATTTGTTCGAAACATTTTGCTTCCGCAGCTAATGTTTCCTCGTTTGCGCACCGAGGAAACACATGATTTCGGGAAACAATGTTTCATCGTTTGCGACACCATAAGCTGCATAGCTTGTACTATCGTCGTGCTAAAATAAAGGCTGTCTGTCTGTTTGGACAAAAAAAAAAGAGGCGAGTCTTACGTAAAGGTAGATTGCATACCTTGGCAAACTCTTTGGTCTGGGCGGATACAAGCGTGCTGGAATTTTGTTGACTTTCATAATCAAACAGCGTTGTCATAATCTTGAGAGCTATTTCAATGTCTCTAGCGTAGAGACGCGGCGATAAGGTTATGGCGAGATCCATTTTGATGGCCAGATCAATGGCAAACGCAGGCTCCCAATTCACGACTCCAGAGGTTAGATTTGACAGCTAAAAGAAGACAGAAACAAACAAATAAATGGAACAAAATAAGGGCGCGCGAGAAGGCTACGTAAAGTATTAGACTGAAACAATAAGAGCGATATTGGTGGAATTCGTTAATTGTTCAAAAGGGCGACGCGGTATGCGTGTCGCACGTGTACCCCTCCCAACAGCTGAAATATAACTCTAATTATTAACCATTATTAAATTTATACCGAGGGAGCAGTGCGGCCAAGTAGGCAGGGCGCTTCCCTTGAGATAAGGAGATCCGTCCTGACCACTCAAGCTCGTTAAATTTGATCCTGTAAGTCCCTGATTCATCTTCTCGGCTGCGCTTGTTAATAGGAAGGGTTACGTTTTTGAAAACGTTGGCCGTGTAGCACTTTTAATTCAAGAGACTTAGAGTGTAATCTGAAGTACTAGTTTTGTACCCCATATGAACCATGTAGGCGTTGGCCCTACTAATGGAAATGGGCCCACATAAGGACAGAGAAAAACTCTGACCAGGGTGGGAATTGAACCCACGACCTTCGGGTTAGATCACCGCTGTTCTACCGACTGAGCTACAAGGTCAGACGGGAGCAGGCCGTGGGAACTGAAGATGTTAAAGTCACGGCAATAAACATGTACAAATACAAGGTAGGGCTAACGTTCACATGGCTCATTTGGGGTAGAAAAGTAGCACTTCACATTACACTCTAATAGTTAAGTGCGCTTGTTAATAGCCAAGTAGTTCGTCTCCGGCCAGTTGGGATTTCTTTGTTCTCGCTGTGTTCTGTTACGTTTCTTTGCCTCATTACTAAAAGCCCCTATGCGGAGTGGTCAATTAAGTATGTATATATGTATGCAAGAGGATACAGAATAGATATGGACTTATTACATCACATCAGATGAAATAGTATCAGGAGATCTGTGTGGAATTTACAATAGCGAGCCGTGAGTCTGCTGTAGTAAATACCGATTAAGGGGCCTGTTTCTCAAAAGCTCCGAAAATTTGTCCGGTCCGAAACGCGATTCGTTGTTTGTCACTTCTATACAATTGACATTTGAACATGTTTTCAAGACCAGAGAAAACAACTACGACGTTTTAGTTTTGAAAATAAAGGCGTTTTATGTTACCCAAAATATGTCCGAAAAGTTTCGGAAATTTGAGAAACGCCCCTCCCCCCCCTCTCCCGGGTCTCCCAGTCCTAAAGTATACTCCGCTTCTCGCAACATTTTACGAAAACGTTGTAGTACAGTACCCAACCGAAGGTACCAAAGCTAGTCAAAGGTCCAAAGCCGTTAAGAAAGAAGGAATGGGTGGAAATGAAACAAATGCCGAGGAAATGAAAAAATGAAAGAAATTACGTAATGGGAAATAACGAGATGGGAAGAAAGGAGAGATATAAGACGTGAAAACAAAGAGAGAGCAAATATGTACCCTGAGTGTCCCGCAAGGGGTTCATTTCATTTGAAGGGGACCGTTGGGAAACTGCAACACATTAGGGAGCTTAAGCAACGACAACGGCGACGGCAACGAGAACGTCACGAATTTGCATATTTAGTGGTTAAAAACAATAGCATCGCACGCCCTGCACGTGCGTTTTTCACTTTCGTCCATTTCGTTGCCGTCGTCAGCAAAACAACAACGTCAAATAGCCAAGTTTTTGGTTTTACGAAGAACGTCAGCACTTGAGGATAAATTTTCATTTTCTCTCCTAAAATGGAGTGCCGTTCCGACTGGTGTCATCTTTGAGGAATTACCACACCCTTGTCATCTTAAAAACGTTGAAATAGTCACGAAGCGATTAAAATCACGCAAATTTATATTTTGAGATGACGTTCTCGTTGCCGTCGCCGTTGTCGTTGCTTAAGCTCCCTATTCTGAGGCTGGCTACCACCGCGCACCGGTGGTTGAGCACCGGGCTGTCACGCGGGAGGTCGTGAGTTCGACTCCGGCCGGACCAACACTCAGGGTCTTTAAATAACTGAGGAGAATGTGCTACCTTTTGTCTTCTCGGATAAGGACTGTAAACCGGAGGTCCCGTCTCATAACCCTTGTTGGAAATTAAATAGTATGGGACGTTAAAGAACCCACTCACTGTTCGATAAGAGTAGGGGACACAGTCCCCGGTGTTATGGTCTGACCTTATCTTTCACTTCCATAAAATCAATTGTAAACTGCGTAACAAGCAGTCTGGCTAAAGTCCCCCACAAAGTATTGTAAATTAGTCCTGAGAAGCCCCATCGGGGAGAGACTAATAGCCTAACGATTGTATTGTATTCGATTGTATTCGATAGAACTATCGTGATTACATGTGAGAAATGAAGAGTCTTGTATAAATAGTTCAGTGATACTCGTAACTGCATGCCCTCAATCATTACCTTCTTTTGCAAAGCCAAAAATGAGTTGGAAACGCAGGAAAGTAAGCTTGGATTATGCCATCCATCATCTTTGTCGCAAAACCGAGTTGCCTTTCCTGTAGTGAAAGATTTATAAGAATCGACATGATAAAAAAGATAAAGAAGAGTTATATTCGTTATAGCTCAAGGCTTCTTAAAGAGGCTGTGTCACGGGAGTACAATTGATTTTGTGTGGTTTAAAACTATGCGGAGAAAGCAGAACTTAGCAACTGATCTTGGTATCTAAAAGGAAAATTAGGGGTAACCACGCATTTTTCACAGATAATTGAGCCTCAATTTGGAAAAGAATGCCATACATTGCTTTGTATTTTAAAGCTTTTTACAAATATTGTTAAATATCTTCGAAGAATGCGTGGTTACCCCCAGTTTTCTTTTTGGATTTCAATAACACTTGTTAAGATCTGCTTTTCCAGCATATTCAGTAAAACGCGCAAAAATACCTTTGAATTAGTATGCAACGTCCTTAACGTTAACTCGGAAATTACATTTTAACAACAACAAAATCAAAGTTTCGTGACAAAAAAATGGTTTGTCGAGCAAGCATGTTTTAAGTTAAAACGAAATAGATCAACTTTGAAAAACTGTTACGCTGAAGAGCTTTCAAAAACACCAAATGCAATCCATTTCAAGCCTCCTTTAAATGTTTCAAGCAGTTATTCTAGCGTTTCGCTTGATTTGGGTGCCAGTTCCCATGCAGTCGTTAATTCGGACAAATTTCGTGTCATTTCCTAGCAACGTGGAAAAGAACGTCGTCTACGTTGTAAGGAGGACGTGTGAACTCGGTGACAAATTTTCAGTTGCAGAAGAAGCTCTTGGCCTCTGTCCTTGTTTAAGCTCTTTTCGAAAACCGGAAAACAAGGCTTCTGATTGGGTGAAAGAAACTGGCGCTAATCACTAATAACAAGAGACTATCAGGTGAGAGAACACATCCCCGTGCCCTATGATAATCTTTTTCAATCTATTTTAAGCTTCGCGCCACGCTGAGAAAGTTATTTTTAGTTTCGTCCCCATGGCCGCCCGGCCCATGGTCAGAGGATCAGATGTCATTGTGAAGAAACTTGCGAAGACTTTTCTCGCCGTCGCATGATCCAGTGAATCGTAAATCGAAATCGTCATTACGTCATTACAATTGACCAATCAGGTCTCTTTCTTAAAATAGCCTCGCACCTTGACTACGAGCTAAAATTAGATTGAAAAAGATTACCATGGGAAGTGCCCCATGTATGGGGGATGTGTTCTTTCACCTCATAGTCTCTTGCTAATAAACAGAAAGAAATTAACAAATCAGAAATGGGCACAAATGAGTCAGCCGGCCCTAATCGCAAAAAAAAAAACGCTTAATAACAAGGAATTAAAAGCTCACCTGAAGAGCCAAAGGGACACTCTTCAGCAGCCATTCTACCAAAGCTTGCTTTATTCCACCAAATGCCTTCAGCGAATGCTCTTGGACAAGACGTGTTTATCACTAAATGAACGTTACAAGAGAAAGTGGACAGATGAGGGTACTGTAGTGAAATGCACCGAAAAAAAACCGATCCTAAATGATGCACACATTAGTTCATTTGTCTCAACATTTCTCATAGAGACTTGAGGCACATATTTGGGAAGCTTGACACATTGGCGTTCCAAATAATTTCCTCTTTGACCGATGCTAGTATCCATACAACAATGATATCTTCCTTCCAGGTCTTTCTGTCACGACCATGCATTGGAACCTGTCCAATCATGGGATAATTTTCTCATAATGCACTGGGTGATCGAGATGGAAACATCACGAAAGACTTGACACAGCGCAAATCTTATTTTTACCACAATTGCTTGTAATCTCGCAATCTCATTGGCTAAGGTTGCCGTTGTCAATAAGAGTCTAGACAACGCTGCTCGCGTCATGCTCGCGTCCATGTGTCACACAATTGTAATAACTAATCAGGAACGCTCATTTTGGGAAATAAACCAATTTGTTGTGGACCCACGAGTGAGTCTACAAAATTTTGACCACTGTGATGACGAATATCGTTGTGGATAAGGGTACACACAACGTTGAACCACGTTCGATTTGTTAATTAGAAGTCACTTGTTTTGTTTGCTGTCAGTTATAATTTCTTAACCTTTCGTTTTCGTTTGAATCTCCAAATGCAAAGATTATGGCTGCTCACCGACACACCCTTTCCCTCTAACAATCTCTCCTTGCTTGTCTTTGCAGGTGTCACATCTTCTCCCGATGACATCTTTTGCCCCGCTCCTACCGAGCTGGCATGGGCACTGTCCGTTAGCCACTTCACAGGTGTCTGCAGTGCTGCCAATACCCTCACAGTCGCAGCTGAAGCAACCTTCACTGAAGACTGGGGACTTTTGAGAACCTTTTGAATATTTGGAACTCAAGATTTTGCGGTAATGCTTCGGCTAAGAAAAGGAAAAAAACCACAAGATATCAAGATGATAATTTCCACTACATAGCAGAGACATCAAGAGATGATATTTTTTTCAATGTGATTCGGGGATACTCGGGAAAAATCCGAGAGCTCCCGAACAAGACACGAACCAACGACCTTCCGATTACTAGTTCGGATGTTCTACCACTAGGCTCTAAGAGACTCGTGGGAACTACGTCATCAAACTAGGATCACGTGACAATTGTCCCGCAACAATGCTAGGTATTGAAATTGTCCAACAGTCCGCGTTATCGCGATGTAAATGAATGACTAAGATGGAAATTGTGGGTGGGGAGGGAGACACCAAAATTTGGTTTTATCAGGTAAATTTTACCACAATTGCTTGTAATCTCGCAATCTGGCCCGGGTTGCTCGAAGCATGGTTAGCGCTAACCAGCGTTAAATACCATGGAAACCTATAGTTTTTGACACCTCATAATCAACGGTTAGCGCTAACCAGGCTTCGAGCAACCGGCCCCAGATGTGCTAATTTGCCGTTGTCGATAAGAGCCTAGACAACGCTGCTTGCGTCATGCTCGCGTCCATGTGTCACACAATTATATAGCCAATCAGAAACGCTCATTTTGGGAAATAAACCAATCAGAATGCAAGAAAGTTATAGACAACGTTTGCTCATTCTTTGTGTCACTGTCTTGGTCACGTTCTGAAATGAACATTTTCTTCGAGGTTGAATATTGTGGTAAACAAAAAAATCGAATGCGGTTCAACGTTGCCTGCACTCTTATCGACAACGATCTTCGTTTGCTGCGTCTCGTGAGTCAACAACATTTTGACCACTGCGAAGACGAACATCGCTGTGGACAAGAATACAGACAACGCTGATTGTTAATTCACCCATGCAACAAATAAGAAACAATTTGTAACACAGCCTATATTCCAATGGGCTACCCGAGCAATGATGTACTTACTTTGCAGTAACATTCCCCGGTTGTCCTATTACAGACAGGATTTAGATGCACACCGACGTCACACATACAAGGACCACAGATACCAATGCTGGGGCTACCGAACCATCCGTCTTTGCACGGTGTCTGCAAACGGACCTCGCAGAATTCACCTGCAAATATTTATGACACAATTTGAGTGAAGCGCTCTGGTTAGCCAGGACTACTAGCTCGGAAAAAGATCAGGCAAATTGCTATTTCTATTATCATGGAACAGCAATTCCTTATGTCTAAACTGGTCTCCAGAGTAAAATTGTTCCACGGAATTTATCTTCGACGGGAACGAAGAACTGTCCAACAGTCCACGAAGTCAGTCCTTTGATGTTGAGTACACAAAGGGGCCAAACCAATCAGGTCAGAATGATAAGCTTATGAAAAAAATGGGTCACTTGTTCTCGACAGCATGCGCTTTAGCATATTAGGGAACTTAAGTATAGACGACGGATGGCAACGAGAACGTCATCTCACAATATAAATTCGCGTTATCGTAATCACTTTATGACTATTATGACAAGGGTGTGGTAGTTGCTCAAAAATGACACTGGTCGGAACGGCGGTCGATCGCTCGAAGAAACAATGCTATATAATAAACACATTACTTACCTCACTTACTCGGGACGGTACCGGGGAATGTTGGCACGAGGTCGTGGCAGTACGGAACGAGCGCAGCGAGGGTTAGTACCACCACGACCTCGGGCCAATGTTCCCTTGTACGGTCCCGAGCACGGTTAGTAACGTAGAGGTTAACTTGGTATGTTGTACATGTTGGTATCAATTCAGTTCTAGATTACTCCATTAATCTTGTGCACCGCGAACAAGATGGAATAACAGGAAAGCGTTTTCTTTCTTTCTTACAACGTTTTTTAAATCACGTTTTCGTTTGTGTTGCGGTGTTGGTTACCAAGAAACCTGTTGCTGAGCAACCACAAACTCGGTGATAAGCAACCACGTTTTGGTTTGCGTTTCGGTGTTGGTTGCTAAGAAACGCTATTGCTGTGTCACTGCAAACCCGGGGTAAATTAAACACAGCACTGCAAAGCAAATTTCCCTGGGGACTTAGCTCCTGTAAAAACAAAACATGCAGCTTACCTGTGTATTGCCTGGGGCATAAACAGTAAAATCCCTTTGCCGTTGAACTACTCTGAATACAAAGCCCATGCTGACACGGTTTCAGCAAACAGATATCATGACAGTGCCTTCCAACGAAGCCGGGTGGGCACAGACACTTGTAGGAATCAAATTGCTCCTGGCACGTGCTGTTGACAGGACACGGATTGGACAAACAAGGGGATCGCACTTGGTCTTCACATCCATCCTTCACGTTTTGGTCGACACCTTTGTTCATGTTGACCTCTCCAGTTTCGACGTAAACCCCTGACGACGAAACACAAAGCTCTTAATAAGCAAGACGCCAAAAAACAATAGAGCCGGCTACGGCAACGACAACACCACAAAACAATGGTTGAGGTCACACTGTCTTGAGAGAAACAGAGTGTAACACTTTTCTAGTGTCAACTCAGAGGTGTTTTGAATCCCAAGGGGAACACTGAACAATAGAACTTGATTTTAACACTAGTGTTAAGTCCCTAATGGAAGAATAAAGCCTGGTTCACACGTACGACGCATATGCAAACGCAAACGCAAACTAAGTTCACACGTCCAACGCAAACGCAAGGGAAGTAAGACACGCAGGCGCACTTCAAGTCCTTTTAAAATGATGGTGGACGAGAATGAACCTGTGTGTTTTTTTTCAACTTTCGTTTGCGTTTGCGTTTCCCCGGTTCACACATGCGAAATGCAAACGCAAGAAAACGGAAAATTTCTCATTTCTTGCGTTTGCGTTTGCGTTTGCGTTTGCGTTTGCGTTTGCGTTTGCGTTTGCGTTTGCGTTGAGGTAGTTCACACGTGTATTTCCTTGCGTTTGTATTCGCATTTGCGTTTGTGTTTGCGTTTCCCTGGTTCATAAGTGTGAAATGCGTCTTCTTGCGTCTGTGATTGCGTTTGCGTTGAGGTAGTTTACACGTGTATTTCCTTGCGTTTGCGTTTGCGTTTCCCTGGTTCATAAGTGTGAAATGCGTCTTCTTGCGTCTGTGATTGCGTTTGCGTTGAGGTAGTTTACATGTGTATTTCCTTGCGTTTGCGTTTGCGTTTCCCTGGTTCATAAGTGTGAAATGCGTCTTCTTGCGGCTGTGATTGCGTTTGCGCTGAGGTAGTTTACATGTGTATTTCCTTGCATTTGCGTTTGCGTTTCCCTGGTTCATAAGTGTGAAATGCGTCTTCTTGCGTCTGTGATTGCGTTTGCGTTGAGGTAGTTTACATGGGTATTTCCTTGCGTTTGCATTTGCATTTGCGTCCAAGTGTCAACCACGCTTAACCGTACTTTACGTCCGGCACGCATTTTAATGCGTGCGGCACAATTATTCTTTCCGTAATCTACCTTGCAAACAGCCTCTAAATCCACCGTAAACAGCAGACGACGTAGAATTCTTTCTAGCACCAAAGAAAAACTGCTTAGCTTCAACTAGATCACTGCCATGAGATGATGGGACAGACACTTGATAAATGTAATCCACTGTCACTACAACAGATGTGTATGTCCAAAGGACCTCAACATGGTGCCACCTTGAGTCATTTACTTGAATGTGAGGAACCTGAATGGTGGGTAAGTCGCTGTAATCATACGATATTTTGCCCTCAGCAATCTGAAAGAAGAGAGAAAGAACTTTGTAAAACTCATTGTCTTAATCGTTCATTATAACCTTAGGGGAAGGGGGAGCTCGAGTGGGGACATCATATTCAGATCACACACAACGAAAAATGTAAAGAGGCTGTGTCACAGCAGTGCAGTTGATTTTGTGCAGTTTTACTAATGACACGTTCATACTCGCTATGAGTATGATTACTTCTAAACATCACAAATCAAATCTCCGTGACAAAAATAATTTGTCTAGCAAACATAATATAAGTTACAAACGACAGAGATTTACGACTCGCTTGATTTGGGTGCCAATTTCCATTGCTGAATTTGATAAAATTTCGTGACAGAGCCGCTTGCTTTGATACAAACCTCGTTGCTTTTCTTATCTAAATCATGTTGATGTAAGGCTAACAAACTCCTATCTACATAAGAAAAGCAGTGAGGTTTGTATCAAAACAAGGTCAACTCCAGCCTCGCTTTTATTAACTGAGCACAGAACTGTAAAAATGGTCTATTACTGACCTGAAGTAGGGAGGACGACGATTTAAAAGTTAAATCAAGCAAAGTTCCCGAAGGCCGGGACGTCCTGAATCTCATGGAGACACGCCACGTCAGGGTAACCTTGGTCTTATAACCTAGCCGCTTGAAACTCTGACCGGAGAAGAACCGGGTGTATGTCATTTCTGCAAAAAAGGGGAAATGTTTCGTCCATGAAATGTTGTACACTGGTGAAAAATGTGCACACAACCAGCCTGTTCACTCAATACCACGCATTGCTTACAGCCCATCATTATCTTTCTCAGATAGTATTGTGGACTGTTCCCCTGTGATAGCATTGTAATTCCTACCAGTGAGTTGAATTTCCAAAACAGTTTCCATTTTGTTGAACAGCGATGTTGAAACGGTTTGGCCCCCACCTCTGTTCAACATTGCTTGGTATGCGCGTGCGCAATAATCGGTCTCTCAGTGACGTATCCCAATTTCGACCCCAGAGCTCTTCTCTTTTGTGCAAGACAGAGGGAGAAAAGAGCTCTGGGGAACCTTGAAACAAAGTGTCTTCTCATTGGTTTTCGTTAAGAACAATAAAAAGCGTCTCTGATTGGTGCATTCATGTTAGCACGAGGAGTGAGCAGGCAAAAAAGGTTAAAATAGCCAATTTTTGGCTACAAGAACCCTAGGATGCATGTCCTCCGACACAGAGTTTCCCAGAGCCTCGGGTCATAACCGAGGCTCTGGTGTATGGAAGAATATCTATGACAAAATTCAACGATCAGTATTTGAAATAAAATCGTCCAAATCATAAATGCATCAATCCAAAGCTGAATGGCAACAAGCCGATTCTGCAAAAGGCCAAGGAGGGGTTTGTTTTATTTTTTATTATTATAATATTTTTACTTACTTTTTAAAGAGAATTTGAGCGAACTCCAGCCTTGCCTGGGAAACAAAATCTTGAGTTTCAGAAACACTGGAAACAGCGTTTCTGAGTGTTCTATTTTAAGAATTCCTAGGGGGGGGGGGGGGGGGAAGGCCCCAGACCCCCTTGGTAGCTTGCGCCTGCGTCTCTCGCAAGGCGCCTTGCGGCGCCGAAAATGCCATTTCCGGTCCTTTCAGAAGTACGTCCGCTACTTTACAAAACTGTCAAAAACCTTGTTTATTACACACCCAAACAATAACTAAGAAGGACAAAAAACTTTGCTGGA
>NC_090889.1:22993404-23003404 GCF_036669925.1 Montipora capricornis
ACATGTAAAAAAAAAGTTGAAACAACAATCATCTCACCCTCTTATGAAAAGAGACTTCGACTTTATGCCACCTGCCATCAGCAACACCACCATTGACATTTGTTGTAACAGTTATCGTCTGAGAGAAGATAGAAAATATCAACTGCACTTGTCCCTTGATCACCAAAATCGAGATGAAGTCATGTTCTCCATTGTGTCGGCCATTGAATAGCAACAATCCACTGTGTTCTATGGTAGCGAATTCCAGTTGAATATGAACACGCCATCTTTGCTTCAAGGCTACAGGAAAAAATAAATAATTTTCTACTGCTTCTATAGATTTTAAGTTCACCTTAAATCTTGCAACAGAAATCTGGAAATACAATATAGATTTTTGTCCGTCCACTTTCTTTGTATTGGTTTTTTCACTTTTATTTGTGGTATCCACCCTTTTTTTTTTTTTTTTTTCAATTCAGATGGCTACATTTTGCAATTATACCAGAAGAAAAACCTCTCAGAGCAGAGTAGAGAGCCAACTAAACTTAACCTACATAGGGCACTGAGTGCACGAGTCAAGCTCAGGATCATTATAATGATGAAAGGAGAGCGCTCTCACAACCTGCGATAACCCTGCTGTGCCAAGGAAAGCTTGCATGCAAGTGTATGGTCTTGTTCATAATCATTTAAAAAAAGAACCTGTCACTTGAATTTGTATGTTGCATGCTTGATTGTTACCACTATACAAACACTGTCAACTCTCCTACCCCCCTCCCCACCCCCAGATTTTTTGAAAAGACAATTACAAGAATCTCCTGCCCCCAAGAAAGCCAACCTCTACATGCTGATTGATTAGCTTTGGGATAGGGGCTTTTGGTGTTGGTTCAGGGCCGCATGTGCTACAGTACAAGACAAGAAGCCATCACAGGTGACCCAGGAAGGGGACACCATACCCATTGGTGGCCACTTACAGGTACAGCGATGGGTTGAAAAAAAAACCGTACAAAATCAACTTTTTTTCGTGAAATGAGGGAGAGTAACAGAGGGAAAATCCACAAAACATTGGCCAGGGTGATTATAGAGTTTTAAGCGACACGAGACAGCATCTGAATACAGTGTGCAACCCTCTGATTTGAATACAGCTGTTTCGAGAAAGGTTGTCCAAAAGAAGCGTGAAAGCGTATGCGACAATGCCAAAAGGGATTATGGTAAACTTTAACATACGTCTGCACGTACTGCCACTTCATCAACACTATGTCCTAAGAACTCTTTCATCCAACTAGCTCGCCATAGTAGGGCTTCACTGTCCGGTCGTGGCATCTTCGATTGCAAACACTCTTACGCTTCTTTTGGACAAGGTTTCTAGAAACAGCTGTATACAGTGAAGGGATAATCAAATTGCTGGCCATATTGGCGTGTAGTTAACTTTGCTGAACTTAATTACAATGTAAAGTACATGTATACACGTATTGTATAAAACAATTATTAATGACCAACATGTACTCTAAGCTTTATTTTATTCTAACGCCAGACGATTCTACCCGTACCTGGAAATGCAATGAAAGACCCCTTCTTGAAACTACGGGTCGACAATTCACACAGAGGCTTGTCAACTTCGGCATCAGCGTGGCACTTGCATGTGAAACCACCTCCTGCGTCCTTACAGGTTCCACCATTATGACAAGGATTTGCTTTCAAAGGACTTCCAGAAGCTTTAGAATCAGAAGGGCACTTACTTCGTAAAAAATCAATTTCACAGTTTTGCCCAGTCCTTCCAGGATTACAAATGCAGGAGTAATTACCTTCCACACTCACACACTTTCCATTTCCCATACAGGGATTTGAGTAGCAAAGATTTACTTCTTTATCGCACTTCTCGCCTTGATAATTCTCAGCACATGGACACCTGTAGGACTCTTGGGCACCAACTGTTCGAAAAATGATCTTTGAGGAATTGTACGTAAGTGACTTGCTTGTGTGTTCCAAGTACGACAAACAGCTCCTCCAAAATCCTGGTTGTAGATCGTTGCAGACTTCTTGGACACATAAACTATCTTCAAAAGGAAGTAGTTTCACCTCTGCTTTCATCGAGATCTCCAACATGTTAATGTAAATCATATCTCGAACATAATCAGCTTTGTAAAATCCAAATCGGTTGCGGCTGCTATCAAGTCGGTACACAGCCAGCCAAATCTTAAGTTGGGAAATATCGTCATCCAGGGGTGAGGTAGCTTTGATATCCTTGGAGTCAATATTAAAAACTGCAATTTGGTCAAGATTGCAATTGAGGACGTCAGAAATTGCTCTTACCAGCTTTTCATATGAAGAATCTAAAAAGCCACCAATGGTTGCATCATAAATATCAAGTGTTACACTGTTGTTCAGCATTGCTGTTGTTACTGACGTGACCATTATCTGTCCATTGGCTCTGACAGAGTTGACACCATCAGAAACACGTACTACCATTGTTAGAGGTTTCCGTGTATTCGTTAATGTAGAACTGAGCTCAAGATAACCAGTTGTCCTGTTAAGAATTACCCAATCACCTTGCGTCACTGATTCAATCTCATAAACAAGACGGTCAGACACATCTGGGTCGTAAGCTGGTATCTTGAACTTCGGCCGTGTTGGGAATTTGTTATCCAAGACATTGATTACCATAAAAAAGTTCTGAAGGACAGGCAGGTTATCATTCACGTCAGTCAGTGTTATGTTTACTATTGTTTCAACAAAATAGGGTGACGATGTTGCACGAACTCTGAGGATGTACTGTGACCTGGTTTCATAGTCCAATTTTGTTCGAGTTTGAATCAATCCATTTGTTCTAATGCCAAACGTGGGAGGGTCATTGCCAGAAATTATACTGTAGATTATAGGATTACCCTGAACAAGATCTTGCGAGACAGCTTTCACTTGCAGCACATCAGAGCGTTCCTTAAGGTCTTCCCTAATTAACACAATGTAGGGGTCCTTTTCAAATTTTGGTTTACTGTCCCGTACATCCCCCAGTGTGATCTTGACTTTCACAGATGAGCTCAGTGGAGGTCGTCCTTTGTCAGAAGCTATCACAGTCAACTCATACTCTGGAACAGTTTCTCGATCAAGCCTTGATTTTGTGCGAATTACCCCTTGAGTACTATCAATCTGAAAAGCACCTTCGCCATCACCTAATACAAAATAATTTGATACAAAATAGAGTATTAATAATAATAATAATAATAATAATAATAATAATAACAACAATAATAATGTAATAATTAACAATAATTTATTCTACGACGGCACGCAGGATATGAAGTGACAGATAAGTTGGTTATAATCATTTTACATCCAGCGAGCCTGGGTGGAATAATTATTGTTTTATTAAAAACTCTATGATCAACAAGAGGAAGAGCAATAGTGGCACAGTCGGTTAGTGCGCGGCCTTGGTGCAAGAGGTCCTGAGTTCGATTCCCGGATCTCACATCCTTGTTTCGACTTCTTTCCTTTCTGTGTAGCTTAAGTAGCTTTAAATACCCGTAAAACGGAGCACTGATGGAGAGGGGGGAGTAAAATGAGCACACCGTCAACCTCAGCTTTGTCAGTTGAATTCTGTTACGAGTTATTGATGTTAAATATGGTTGCTTTACTTTTGCTTTACTTTACTTTAATTAATTTAAGTATTGAACCAAAACGCGCCCCACTCTGGCCGCACTTTTTACTCGTTACACCTAATTTTGGTGTCTTCAGCACATTGCTGAAGCTCTCTATAGGTACCGGTGGTCTTAATTGAATACGTTGGACACCCACTTTGACTAAGTGTACTTAGTCGATTTCTTATCTTTCAGTGTAGCTTAAAAAGTACAGCTGTAGCTTTAAATTCCTGTAAAATGGGGCACTGATGGAGAGGGGGGAGTAAAATGAGCGCACCGTCAACCTCAGGTTTGTCAGTTGAATTACTGTTACGCGTTATCAATGTTAAATATGGTTGCTTTACTTTACTTTACTTTAACTCTTCCATTGACCTTATTTCAAAATGGCCGCCATTTTAGTATTCTTTTGTTTGATTGCAAATTGCCCTTTTGGCCTCGGTCAAGGTAAAATATTCTTTTGAATTTTGCGTTGAGGCCAAAAGGGCCAATTTGCAATCAAACAAAAAAATATTAAAATGGCGGCCATTTTGGAATAAGGTGTATGTATTGTTGACTAAAGCATCAATTTCTGCCTCAGTCAATTCCGGTCCAAAACGGCTTTTGTCAGCCATTTTTTCTTAGAGCTGCAAAAATGTTTTCAGCTTGCTTTATTGCTGACACGTTCCTTAAGATACAGCAGGTATATAGGAACTGATGGCCTGTTGTCGCTGAGCCAATGAAAATGCTTGAAATCTGGTATCCGTAGTTCAGTTTTCATTAATAATAATCAATGAACTTGATTTTACTGTTAATTATTCTTTAGCAATAACGGCAACAATTGGGGGCACTGTACATGTACCCAGAAATCAATTCAAATCAATTCAACTCAAAGCCGGAGAACCCACCGAAAAACCTCTCAGAGCAGAATAAAGAAAAGACAAACTCAACCCACACGTCACACAAGTCTGGGTATCGAACCCGGATCACATTTGTGGAAGGCGAGTGCTCTCACCACTGCGCCAGCCCTGATCCTCTGCGTACTCTCCCCGCCACAGTTGTTCAAAAGGTGGATAACGCTATCCACTCCAGGTAAATCACTACCCATTGGATAGTGCAATTGATTTCACTATTACTTATCCACTGGGTAGTGACTTATCCGGCGGATGGCCCTATCCACCTTTTGAACAACTGTAGCCAGGCCCCTGCTGTTATAAAGGTGGATATATCATGCTACCTTCAAGACAAATCACTATCAAAATAGGGAAGTGCTGTTAAAACCAATACTGAATTATCCACTGGATAGCAATGGGTCCAGTTCAGCAGTACCACCAACCAGTCAAAAAGTGGGACCTGCAGATCTGTATTGTTCAAAAGGCCAATTGCACTGTTCATGAGACAAACCACTATCTGGCAGATATGCATTGTGAAAACTGTTATCTTCTTTAGAGTAATTCATCCACTGAATATCAAATTATGAGGTTCAAAGGGAACCAGTATTGCCCATAACTACATGACTGAAACAAAGTTCAGCCACAAACAGTTTGTTTTCCATCTTTTCAATGAAAGTTTACTTATGCACTCCAAATACATGTAGTGTGTCACTGACATTATGGTGGAAATCCAAATTTTCAAACCTCCTCTAAAAATCAGGAGTTCTAAAAAATCAAAAGTGGGGTTAAATAAAACCAGGTTTAAATTACTGTGGTATCATTTTTAAAAATGCAAGATGGCAGAAAAGAAGGATTTAAAAACGCAACTGAAGGAGTGAGCTCCGATTATATCCATGGTAACTCAGCACCTCAATTGTGCGACAACTGCATTATGCACACAGTTTCTTGTGACTTCAATGACAGATCTCTCATTTGCTTCGTGCAAAAATGTATAAGAACATTTTCTCTAGAACTTGGGTGTCCATGTAGCCTAAACTGGTTTTTGTTACTTCCTGGATTTTCAAAGTTCAAGAAATCGAACATTTTTGAAGGAATAAAAGAACTAGTTCAAAATGTTGAGAGTAAAATGGAAGTGTCAGACCATGGTAAACCCATGGAAACACCTTTTAGAGTTTCAAAAAATCAGAATTCCACTGTAGTAACATTGCAATGACTGGTACATACAGTTACAAGTACTGTAGTTGAAAGTTTTCTTACTAAGTTCAAATTTCAGCTTTACAACAAGAACGACAAATGTGAGTCTTCCTTACATGTATTATTCACATCTTTTCATGCAAGCCAAAGGCTGTAGATAGCTTTTCTTGACATCTGATTGGATAGTGTGGCGCACAATAGATTATCAATGTGAATAAACTGACAGCAGTCACACTTTCACACTTTTATAGGGTTCGCACACTTTTTCAGACCAAAAATTCAAGGACTTTTCGAGGACTTTCAAGGGCCAAATTTTGAAATTTCAAGGACCTCTTTTTTATTTACGTCGATGAATTTACCCATAGCAATGGTCTGACAGTACAATTCTTCCTCATTTTCCGTAACGAAGATGCGTGAAAATACTGCAAAGGCACTGGTAACCATTCTCGACCCCACAGCTTGTCGCGTTTGTATGACACGACTCAAGGGGCTGATTATTTTCACTGAAGTTTTCAAAGATTAAAAATGCGGGTCAGAAAAAAATTCAAGGACTTTCAAGGACCAGGAATGAAGAGCAGAGATTTTCAAGGATTTTCAACGCCTTGAAAATGCACTCTCAAAATTCAAGAGTTTTCAAGGGTTTTCAAGGGTTTTCAAGACGCGTACAAACCCTGACTTTTAAGACTCTTACTGCAAATTTTTTTCACGAAAAAAATTTCTTCAGGGATGATGCAAAGGGTTTAAACTCCTTTTAACTTACCATCAGCTGCAAAAAAATATGTAACGGCCTTATTTGAACCATCGTCACCATCAACAGCTGAAACTTCAAGGACTTTTGTTCCTGGTGGGACATTCTCCAGGATTGATTTTGCATAACTAGATTCCAGGAATCTTGGTTTGTTGTCATTCACATCTGTTACAGTCACATGAACTTTTGCCGTCCCTTTTAACCGAGGGTTTCCATGATCGGTTGCACTGATAACAAGTCTGTACTGTGGGGTTGTTTCTCGGTCCAATGACCTTGCCACGGTTATTTCGCCAGTGTTGGAATTAATGCTGAAGTCCTGCTGTGATTGCTCAAAAGCATAAGTGAGTTTTGCATTCAAACCCTCGTCATCGTCAGTTGCCGTGACAATAAGGACCCTACCACCAACTTTAGTGGCCTCGTTAATCTGCTGCTGGTAAATTCTCCGTAAGAAAATTGGTTTGTGGGTGTTGGAGTCTGTAACATTGATACGCACAATAGCAGAGCCCACTAAGCGACTGTCTCTTGCTTTCACAACCAAAGAATAAAACTTGGTTTTGCTATAATCCAAGCGGCACGATAGTGTAATCGCTCCAGTGCCAGAAATTCTGAAACATGGGCGCTGACTAGAATCCCTAGACTCCAGAGTGTAGATTATGTTACTTTGACCAAGATCTGGGTCAGTAGCGCTAACTTGGAGTACAGCTGTTCCGAATCGAGCTTTCTCTTCCACTGATCCATAGTAAACAGATTTTGAAAATATTGGAGGATTGTCATTAATATCACCCACAGTCACAGTCACTTTGGCTTGGCTGCTCTTTGGTGGAACACCTTTGTCCTCGGCTTTCACCTGGAAAACATAGCGATCTACAGTTTCCCTATCTAGTTTCTGAGTAAGGTACAAGTCGGCAGTTTGACTATCTATGCCAAATGGTAAGCCAGTTTCTACTAAACTGTAAACAATTTGTTGATTGCTTCCATAATCAACATCAAATGCTTGGATGCGAGCAAACGTGTGTCCAACATTTTCTCGTTCCGAGACCGTCTCTTGAAAATTCGAACTCGCAAATTGTGGAGCGTTATCATTTACATCAACAAGGAGTATTTCCACCGACGTTTCGTTATACAACGGGGTTTCACCCTTGTCCTGTGCCATGACGAAAAGTGTGTGAGTGGGAGCATACTCGAAATCAAGTGGCTTGCTCACTTTAATTCGACCATTAAGGCGATTAATGGAAAATAGTCCCAGATCATTGCCACTACTGAAACTGTATGTGATTTCTCCGTTGGTACCAAGGTCTTGATCAGAGGCACTGACAGTCAGCACAAGTTGCCCAGGTTTGATATCTTCCCGTACTGACTCAGTGTATTCTCGCTTTGTAAACTGCGGGGTACAATCATTTACATCGGTGACAGTTATTCGAACAGTGGCTTGACCCGTTTTGGGTGGCGATCCTTGATCACTGGCCTGAAGTGTAAGGGAGTACTGCGAAACTTTTTCGCGATCAAGTGGTTCATCGACAGTGATTTTACCACTTCTCTCTCCAATCTGAAATGCTTGATTGACTCCAGCCCTATTGACGATACTGTAGCGAATGTCTGCATTTTGACCCGCATCCGAATCACGAGCACGGACATCAATGACAGTCCCCCCAACATACAAATCCTCAGGGATAACCTCGCTGTAAGAGGATGCCTCAAATGCAGGTGCGTTATCATTAACGTCACCAACATTAATTGTAAGATCTGCCTCAGCATATAAAGACCGATGCTGTTCATATTCTGCTGTGACACGAAAAAAATGAGCTGGCATTTTTTCCCGGTCTAGGGTGTTCAGAGTTGTGATCAGCCCAGTGTCACGATCCATGGTAAAATATGATTGACTATCCAAATTCTGAGTGGCCGCCATTCTGTAAACAATTTTGCCCGCTCTACCATCATTTGTGTCTCGTGCATTGACTGTGCTAACACTTGATCCAACAGATGAATCTTCGCTAATAAGAGCTGTTAAATGAGAGCTGGAGAAACGTGGGGCATACAGATGAATTCTCCGACGGAATCGCAGGACCTTCTTGACGACATCATGTTTGCAATCAATAATCAACTCAATTCTTACGACAAGTGATTGTTTATTTCCTTCGCTGTATGTCGCCGGAAATAAGAGTTCTATTTCTAAAGTTCGCTTTTGAACTTTGAGTAAAGATCTCCGAAGAATTAAATAATTTGATTTGGCGCCAATTCTAAAATACTTCCTTGAAAATTTGTTTCCTAGTCTCATAGACGTAGGATCTAGCTTTAATCCACGCAAATGAGTGAAAATGTGCCGTAGATAAAAAAC
The DNA here is from genome assembly GCF_036669925.1 of Montipora capricornis. Classification (NCBI taxonomy): domain Eukaryota; kingdom Metazoa; phylum Cnidaria; class Anthozoa; order Scleractinia; family Acroporidae; genus Montipora; species Montipora capricornis. Next base: position 23,002,159 of record NC_090889.1, read on the forward strand.
TCTTGATCCAATGAGAGGTGTACATTTCAGTCTACCACGAAACTTCAGAGCGCAATTTTCCTCAATGACTGTCACTGTTAGAGGACTTAAAGACCTTTTAGTTGGTCTATAAATAGATGTTTTTTCTACAAACAACGTGAAAGGATTAAGCTGTAGTTTCTTGCAGTTTGGTTTATGAGCCATACGCACCAGCCCATCGCTTAAATCAACAGAAACAGAGTGACGTTGAATGAAGCTTGATGATTCCTCTTCTCTTGACATTTGCAAAGAGTAGTTTGTCCATCCAGCTCTACTTAGATTAGCTAAGAGAGTGCCTGGTTTTGTCGATGAATAAATATTAATTACTGCTCCATCCACTTGGTGGTAGAAACTCATTTGCTGAACAATAAACACAAAACTCAACCAAAAAAGTTTGAAAGAAGCCATTTCGCCGCGATGTGTTATATCACAATTTCGCGAAAGAAGTGTCCATCACAAGCGATACGAAAGTCGAGCTTCGCACCTGCAGCGGGGATTCAAATCACAATACACCATCCTTAAAGTTTCCATAAACACAGCTAGTGGTAAAATTGAGCCCTCATTATCAAACACCACGAATAATATCGCATTGATCTTTTTGCTTAGCACGGCTGTCGGCAAGTAGGGCAATTTCCGCTTGATTGACAAGTTTTTCTAATTCCATGCTATAATTGGCTTACAGAAGTCACGTGCTCTCTTTATCTCGCCGCGGTTGAAATTGAACAGTTTGCAGACAGTTTGCATGACAATCAAAAAGTATGTGATCTTTTGTGCAACACATTTTACACAAACAATGATGTCATGTAAAACAACTGCGCCTCAAGGTTTGAATTCAATAATCCCTTGTACAGACAGACGCAGTCTTCGAAAAGTCGGATCATTGAAAACAATTTCCTTCGGAATTCAACAAATCTATGAACAGGAAGCGATATGATACAAAGGCGTGTAGAGTTTATTTCTTTCAAACAAAATATAAGTTTAGTCATAAAATTCTAACCTCCACAAAGAAGGTCTCGCCGGGTCAGGAGTTGGCAAATAGCTATAATTTTTAATAACAAGTTTTTGAGTGTCATAAGTTTATTTTAACAATAACTGTAAGGTTTGTATAACAACGGTATTGGTGATAAAATTTGAGTGTTGAGAGATTTTTCAAGAAAGCTAATTGGGATACCAACAAAACTAGGGTGTACTTGTAAACGTGTCACCACATTTTTTCGTGAAAGCAAAA
>NC_090889.1:23018404-23020904 GCF_036669925.1 Montipora capricornis
CGACCTCAAGCAAATGCCTTCTAAAACAAAGAGACAAACCAGCAGACATAGAGCCTCCCCCACTCAGGTAGATGTTTCGACACATTTGTTTGCGCATGTCAATACTGCAGGCCATGATGGCTTTGACCGTCAGTTGGTGAATTCCCGGATGGTCCTTTCCCCAGGCAGATGGCTTAAACAGTCCCTCTGTACAGCGGTATCTGGCTGAGTCTACAGTGACTTCCCTTGAAAAACAAGTGAACACGACATCGTCACAAAATTATTAGGCGACTGGAACGATTTTAGTATGACCTTTTGTTCGAAATTTGATTCACAGACAACTATTTCGAAGGATTAGATAAAAAATCACCTGTCTGAAGAAAAAAAAAGCTCAAACTTAAAAACAAGGTTGTCACCTGGAGTTAAGGTCTCGCTCGCCTGTTCGCGCCAGAAAAAATTGACCGGCTTGGAGTCATGTACTTAGAGGGCCGAGGCCTCGTTAAGTAAAGAAGAAACAGAAACATCGAAGAAGCAGAAACAGCGAAAAGAGGTGGAAAATCCTGACTGAAGCTACCCCACCATACAGACTTCTCCTTACGTTTACCGAGAAAAAAACCTTGGATCAGAGGAACAATTGATATTTTCGACAGAGGGAATTTAAAACGTAAGCTATGTTTTATGCATAGACGATTTGTATTCGCTGTTTTCGCAAATCCCATAGCACAGTTCATTTTGGGGGGTTATTTGCATCGAAACAACGGATATCCAGTTCACTGAAGCATGATACTGTCCCACGAGTAAATGACTTGTATTGTTTTTTATGTAAAGAACCCCCACCCCCTCCAAAGCGTATCGCGTCCATAACATCAAAGATTATCAGCGATACCTTGTGCCGTCTGGAATGGAGTACTTTTCCAAATCCACGATCATTGAGCAGTCTTCATCTTCGTTCTCTACAGCTTCTCGCTTTGCTACAAAGGACACCTTAATGGCAATTAATAAAACGTCTCAGTCTTACGCGGAAAAGAGTTTTATCAAGAGAGTTGATTGAGGTCGAATTACCGCCAAAAGATTGGAAGGGTGACGTTTCGAGGGTTCGCCTTTCGCTCGTTAAAACAACATTTTTTTTTGTTAAAATCGCAATGATATAAAGGAACCCCTTTCGACGTGGTGGCAACGCTAGCGCAAAGGTGACAGCACTCGCCTCCCACCAATGTGGCCGAAACCTAGTTCCAGGGTTTTTGTCTCAACGACAAAGGAGGCAGAGAAGAGAGACCCATGGAACGAGGTTGACGTGGCAGAGGTTCGATTCTCAGTTCGGCGTCAAATGTGGGCCGAGTTTGTTGGTTCTCTACTATGCTCCGAGAGGTTTTTCTCCGGATATTCCGCCTTTCTCGTCTCCTCAAAAACCAATGTTTTGATTTGATTTGATATGTATGTACAGTGTCGCCAATTAGAGCCCGGCAATAGAAGACTTGGCACTGAAATAAAGTTAAACGCTATAAATTGTTATGAAATCATTGAGGTCCAAAATAAAGGAGCTAATTGGCACACTTTCCATACAAAACGTCCCAGCAGACAATATCATCGAGTTGCATAACTGGAGAATTCAGGTGGACCTTGTCGAATTTCGAGCAAGGTGCTTCTGAGTAATCGAATCGAGCGGCTCAAGTCCACCGAGAAACTCAGCGGGTCTTATTATCCTGTACTATACGCCTGCAAAAGTTAGGTGCGGATACCTTTTCTTTGATGACTCTTGAGACATAAGACTCCACCTCTGAGAAGAGCCTACAGGTGAAGCAAGAATTCCAATTAGAGAACGAAAGTGAATCTGCCACTTACCTTGAAGCTACACACACACAAGCGAAGCTACTGCTTAAGCGTGTAGTCAACTTATACCAACGGTAAAAACAACAGCAAATTACCGTACTCCTTTTTCCGTAAGCATTCGTGTGAAACTGTCTGTCATTTGCCGTCCTCCATAAGGAAGTCTTGTAGTCCCGGCTTCTATCATGCATCCTTTGGTTAGAAATAAAAACAAATAATAATATGAAGAAGTAATAACTTACTTGGAGCCTCAACTTTACACAGCAGAGCACACCTGCTTTATTACGGAGCTTACAGTTTATATGACTGATTTTTCTTCACTTACTCAACTTAAACATTATGGTTTTCTGAGATAAAAACAATGTAAAAAATTCCATAACGATTTTCCTTCTGTGCGCCTTTAGCCTTTTAAAAATCGGAATTTTCACTACCGGGGGGTACAAAACCGCGCTAGTAAGGAAACTGGGGATAGTAACTGCGACAACAAAGACTTACCTTCCACAACTGGGAATACGTCGATATGATCTCCAATGTCAACTAAAAAAAAATTAACAACTGTGTAAATAAAATGCTAAATTAGACGATTCGTATACGTATATGATTGGTCAGCAAATCTTTAGGACATAGTTTCATGCTCATCAACCACTTACTTAAGCCTCTTCGTGCGTGTCCGAACGTAAGACCGTATTCAGGG
>NC_090889.1:23025904-23028404 GCF_036669925.1 Montipora capricornis
AGCCACAATTGGTTTTTGTTTCACTTCTGATTGGTTGAACAAGTGGCGCGAGAACTTTGAACCAATCACTGAGTGAAGTAATGCAAAACCAAAGTAATTTACTAATTACTTTCGACACTCAATTGAAAACCACTCTAAAACGACAAAAGACAAAATACAACGAAGGATAGTTTGGAATTTTAAAACTACAGCCGGTTCCAACCTTATGCTTCGAAGGGTCCACCTTGAGATTGTCAAAGACATGTTCAAAGATCCCGATCAAGTCTAGAGTATCGAACTTAAGCTGAAACAGAGAAAAAGAAAAAGAACATTTTATCGCGTTTTTCAAGTTTCAACATGGTGGTGAGGCTCAGAACGGTGAGAGGTTATAAACACCTTTGCAAAACCGAAGTAGTCAAAATACAGCTTTTGTTACCTTGTCGATTTTTAGTGACTTTCGCAACGGAAAACGCAGTCTGGAATTTTTTCTTTTTTCTGGAAGAAATGCTGTGTAACCATACGCGCAGCTCTCCCTTCAAGGCAAGGAAATAAACACTCTTTTTAAAATAACCTCGAATTCCGAGAGTAACGTCCCACAATTTGCATAGTTTGTTGCGCGCATCTCGAGATACTCGGATTTTCTATGAGTGGTACTTATTAATACAGGGATATTTTTGCGCTGATTAAAACTATGCGGAGAAAGCAGAACTTAGCAAGAGCTCTCTGTATCCAAAAAGAAAAAAAAATGGGGGTAACTAAGCATTTTTCAGAGATAAGTAAGCTTCAATTTGGAAAAGAACGCTATACATTGCTCTGCATTTTAAACTTCTTTACAAATATTGTTGATTAATTATCTTCGAAAAATGCGTGGTAACCCCCAATTTTCTTTTTGAGTTTCAATACGATCTGCTTTTCCCGCATATTCAGTAAACCGCGCAAAAATACCTTTGAATTAGTTGGCGCCGTCCTTAACTGAAATGAATGTCGGGTTAAACAGAGCAAAGTTAATAACTTACGGGTTTTCTTTATCGACAGCAATAACACATGGAAAAATAACTTGCGGCCAGGCTAACAAAACAGAAGGACATAAATAAATGACACTAAGAATAGCTCAGAAAAGCTAGGGACACCCCGGCAAACCTCCGAACAACTCAGAACATAGGTAACATGGTCTGAAGCCTGCCGTTTGACTTCCTACAACTTGGGACAACTTTTACATCTCAAAACAACCCAGGAAACCGCGAAAAAGCTCGGATCTGGGGCCCGTTTTTCGAAAGTCCCGAAACTTTTCGGGCCCGAAAAGCCATTTGTGGAACTGCCAACCGCAATCAAACCTATGAAACGTACCATCTTCCTGAACAAAACCGGCCTTGACTGAACTTGATCCAAGGTCGATGATGATGGTTGAGCCCTACAAATATAAAACCCAAACACTAATGTTCTTTAAAAGATTGGAGCCTACTTGGGATGAGAAAATGTCAAAGGTAGTATGGAAATATTTTATCGTGATCATCATCGCCCGGTTGTAGAGTAGTCGACTGTAATATGTCTCCAACTCGGTCAGGCTTTGGCAGAGCCCACCAGGTTATCATTTGAGAAATGATTGGCTTGAGGCAGGCATCCGCAGTCTCCCATAAGGTCTATTTCCATGGGAGAGCTCATACAGCGCATAGATGTTTGCGGGAAGTTCTTAAACGTGTTTAAAATATGACTAAGGATACTGAGCAGAAGGCAAGATGATCACCGACAGCCCGTCAATGGTTGTTGCTAATGAGGTGGTAAATTCTGTCATTCGATCTTGCATTTACCATTTATATATTTATCAAAAGCATTCAAACAGAAAGGACTTCCAACTCACACAATGCACTTCACGCAAATCAGCATGACAATTAGATTCAGATTGCTTCCTTTTAAATATAAACAAGGAATCCGTTGCATCGAGAATTATTTTGCAGTAAAACTGCATCGTTTTGGTTTCGTTCTCAGTGTTGTTTTGACGCCAAAATGGTCGTCGTTACGTCATCTGAAAACGGAGGAATTTACCTCAGTGGCAGATAATTCATCTGTTGGGGGACTGTTGTCCGTTAGTACTACAGACTCAGCTTCCAATGCCTCTTTCCAGTCCTCCGCTTCTTTAATAGACGAGCACTTCAGTTTCAGTGATTTTCCTCCTCCACCCTAAAGTATAGGCATGCAATGTGTACAAAGGGTTTAACACTGCGTATAGATGGAAGTCGCTAGTACCACGGCCGAGCTGGTAAGAGGCATGCCCCTAGTCCTGAGATGACATCACAAATTACTTTTAATGGAAAGAAGGTTTTGCATCGCAGAGAAGTTTGTGACGTCAACTCAGGGATTGACCCCATCCAACTCACTAGCAAAATCCGCTTTTGGATTCAAGAATCCGTTTTCGGATTTTGCCAAAAAACGCACCCTGAGTTAAAAGTAAATCGCACGTGAAGCCTGCGAAGGTTTTGCCCTTAAAAAAAGTGCGGTTTGTGATTCTCTTGTTGCCGTTGCA
>NC_090889.1:23033404-23043404 GCF_036669925.1 Montipora capricornis
ATTTGTTAGGCTCAAGTGTTCTCACGAAAGAACTTCAATGAATGAAATGAAGGTATGTTTGCCCAAAAGAGGATCCCATTGACAAGTACAACTGTCTGGCATTAGAGTAAAATACACAACTGGCACTTTGAGTGAGTGAAAACATAAACATTAAGATCTCTCATGGTCATCAATGTTCTACTGAGGTTATTCACCAAGGTCATTGATAGCATTCTGTGAAAACACTGACAAAATTATATACATGTATAATGTGATATGAATATTTATTTGTGGCATTTAGGATTCTCAAGGGACTTATATACTCACTGGATCCCAGTCTTGTAAATGATGATTTTCTACAATCCAAGCATCCTCTTCATCAAGCTGATCGGCATCAACTGGTGGCTGCACGTAAGCTAATGTTTTGCAATCCTGAAAAGGAATTAATAAAATCATGTACACAATGCATAATTTTATAGACCTTATTCAGTGGTTTTGTATTTGCATGAGTGATAAAAAGAATATTTATTAATTTATTAATATTAACTTCTTACTAACCGAGCGCAAGGGCTGTACTGGGGAATATTGGCCCGAGGTCGTGCGCTTGGTCCGAACAAAAACGACCGAGGGCCAATATTCCCTAGTACGGCTCGAGCTAGCTCGGTTAGTAAGTAGATTTATTATATGGCTTTTTAATTACCTTTTGCTTTGTTTTTGCAAGCCCGTAATCGGCCCGTGGGCATTAAAGGAGAATAATGCCCTACAATTAAGTCACAATTAGCCAATCAGAGCGCGCGTTATATCGGCTACAAATAAAAGCCATATAATAAGTACAGTTAATTGCCTGGGGACCATGTAATTTAATTAAGGATAATGCACAACTCTGGGAATTTCGGCAACTTCTGACAATACAAGTAATATTAATCCTTAATTTTACGTGTACGAGGAAACTTGCTATTACTTTTATAATAACATGGGTGACAAATTACTCCTTACTTTTGGCACAAAATTTCAGTGTTAATTTATAATTTCACATGTGAAATTAAAAAAGGCTGTCATTGACTCTTTTCACACTGTCCCAAAATGGCATCTTATGAAAGTAATTTGTCAGCCATGATATTAATAGATGTAGCTTTGTTTCAAGGAAAAGAGTTGCAAGTTATACGCTTCAAGATCATGTGCTCCTTTGGCCACTGTGCACCCACATTGTAAAAAAATCTATTTCTATCCTCAGGTTTTCCTAATTTTGTCTTATATACCTGTATATTAAAATATTAACATAAATATTCCTTCCTTCTGAATCCACTTAAGGACGGTGCCTACTACTTTTATTCCACACATGTTCTGCACATCTCCAGATAATCGAATTGCCTATGGGTGGTGCTTATTATACAGAGATATTTTTGCATGGTTTAAAACTATGCGGAGAAAGCAGAACTTAGCAAGTGCTCTTGGTATCCAAAAAGAAAATTGGGGGTAACCTCACATTTTTCAGAGATAATTAATACCGGTAAGCTTCAAATTGGAAAACAATGCCATATATTGCTTTGTATTTTAACGCTTTTTACAAATATTGTAGATTAATTATCTTCAAGAAATGGGTGGTTACCCCCATATATATATATATATATATGCTTTTCCTGCATATTCAGTAAACCACGCAAAAAAACCTTTGAATTAGGAGGCATCGTCCTTAATGTGGTATTTTTGTGAGGCTCTCCAAGGGGTATGTCTCTCAGGTGAAACCACCAAAATGTCGAGAGGAACAAGAGGTACATGTACTTGTACTGTACACCAACAAAATTGGTAGGTGAAGTCCGCTACATCAGGCCGGCGCATATCTCCGGTTTCTGTAGCATGAAGCGACTAGGACTACTCCCCCCTGGATGGGATGCCAGTCCATTGGGTCCATTAATAAACATCAATAATTATTCTCTGAACACCAGCAGTTTCACTAAAATTATTTGAAGCTGGCGATGGCTTTGCCCCTTGATGGCCCCTTTCTCTGGGATGTCTGTGAGCATGCCATTTTTTAAAGGCTCCCAAACACCACATTTCAAAAGCAAAGTGGATGATCATGTTCTGACGACTTCATGCTCCCATTGTCCAAGTGAGTTTTAATCTTAGGTTTGAAAGAATCGGCCTTTACTTTTTTTTCAATTTTGGCAAAAATTTAAAGTAGCCAACTTCTCTGCTTTTTGTCGGCTGTCAGTACTTAAAGGGGCTAGGTCACGCAATTTTAGGCAATTTCAGCACTGATCGAATGGTCATAGAATTAACTAAAATATCAAAATAACTGTTGAAAACTATAGATTGAAGAACTCTAACAAAACACAGGGAAGCCAAGAAGGGACATGGATGGACAAAATTGGAGAGGATTGAAATGGTTTGAATTAGGGTAAATTTGAAAAACGTCGGCCCACCTTTTTTCAAATTTATATCAATCTATATCAAAATGTCATTTACAAAGCTGGAAAATCATTCTTAGTTGTTATGTGGCCGTGATTTTGCAAATGGAAGACTCTTGGTCTGCCAATTTGATGTTTAGAGCTCATAATTAACAAAATTAAGTAAAATTACCTAAAATAGCGTGACCTAGCCCCTTTAATTAAATCACTGCAACACAAACAAAGTTTGTTGGGGTCGGAATAGCTAAGGACTTTTTACATGTAGATCTAAAATGGCTACGTCGACCAAAAAGTCACCACAAAATATACATGTAACTTTGCTCCATCGTAAGTCTTTCGCGATTTTTCCACCTCGTTTTCAACATACTATGTTAGCAAAGTGTGCTAAAAATAAATTGGTATGAGTGGTTTCAAAGTAAAAATACAGAATGACAGACTCTATTGTATGCTAACAGTTTTTGTCAGAACCCCAAATTTGGTGATTTTTCGTCGTCAATAATTATGCAGGTAGCACAAGAATACATACTAAAATGCCTGCTGCATGTGCAGCACGATTATTTAAATTCCTCTTTTAACAAAATATTAATGATGTTCTTGTTTTGCGGTATTTTCTTTGATGACTACGCCGTAGATCTTAAAGTCTCTACTGGCACAAAGAATCAGCAGAAGAGAAAGGACCATGGATGATATTGGCTCACAAATATGAAGAAGGAAACAGAAATTGTAGTAAATAGCCCTGGACATTGTGAACACTTAAAAAAAAAAAAACAGTGAAATTTGATCATGTTAGTAAGATCAACATTTTGAAATGGTTGATTTTGTTGAAAGGCCAAAACAAAGTGAAATAATTTTGTATAGCAAACATGAATGTACAGTACACAAAATTGGCAAATGGACTCAGTACTTGTTTTAGGATAGTTCCTTCTGGCTTCTCAGCACCAACACAACGTGTACGTCCACTTTTCTCTTTCTTTGATACCGAATACGGCTTTGGCTTGGATGGTGAATATGGTTTGGAAGGACTTGCAGGTGGAGGAGCAATCTCGTAAATGCACTCTGGTGCACGTTCACGCCCTGGCGACATCTGGAGTACTTGACTTTCTGCATTTGTGGAAGCATTCATTACACTCTGGACATTTTCAATATTTGAGTAAGTTAGATCTTCTGGGTTAACATTGACTCGCTTGCTTTCACTGTCTGTGCCATTTGAGGAAGTACTCATTGAAATGTGGACACCCTCAATATTTGAGTAAGTTAGATCTTCTGAGTTAGCATCGACTCGACTGCTTTCATTGTTTGTGCTTTGGCCAGTAACAGCAGTTGGGTCATCTTTGCTGACATGTTGTTGCTCAATGCATTCCCCGTCATTTGGAGAATCTTTTTTCTTGTTATCACCACTAATGACATCAATGCCTGACCAAGAAGGGAGATAAACCTCAGAGGATCCTTCGTTGCAAAGTTGCTGTGAAGCAAACATTTAAAATAATTATTATTGGCTTGTCAAAAAGAATTTCATCATTACTAGGTAAACTAGCTAGTATCATCACAACGTAAAGGCCTGGCCAAATGCTCGCAACATTTCAACGCAATATCTCGCAACATTGTTGCAGGATGTTGCGACATGTGTTGAGCGGGGTGGCCAAATGCACGCAACATTTTCAAACATTTTCAACGCAACATGTCAATGTTCATGTGCCTCGGACCCCTGGCGCGCAAGAAATGGACCTAGTGCAACAATGTTGTGTGAACGTGGCCAAACAAGTACAACATCTGTCATCATGCAACATCCAAGATTATGTTGCACGAAAGATTTGACCGTTTTCAAATTTGATCCAACATCATCCAACATGTTGTTGCGAGCGTTTGGCCAGGCATTAATCATTGCATCACGTACACTCTGTACACTGTACATGAATTATTATATAACATAATAATTTTTACTGTTATTTATTATGCATGTACATGTACATAAAATATAATAATAATAATAATAATAATAATAATAATGATAATGATAACAACAACAACAACATTGTTATTATTATTATTATTATTATTATTATTATTCAATAATTTTTCTTAACAATACTGGGAGAAGAATATCAGCTGGGTGAGATGTGTTACTGAGTCGTACAATTACTGGATATTCAGGGTTTTTGATAGCTTTTCAAAGTACTGCATAAAAATTTAATTTTGTTTTACATGCATACTTAACTTTGGAGAAAAATAAGAAAAGTAAACTTATTACAGGAATGAAATGCCAACAAATTGATTATTCTGTTTGGTAAGCAAAATGAAGGTGATGTGACTTCATTTTAGTTTGAAGGATTTATTGCATGTGATTGTATTGTGTTTCTTCAGCCCATGGCTTCCTGAGATAGTCCTGCAGTACCCAAGTCCAAAAAGAAAAATAAAGAAGGACAAAAAAGAAGCCAACAAGTCAACAAATTTAAACAATTTATAGCGTCAAAGTAGCAGACATGAAATGTTAAACAACCAGACAAAACGTCCAAACAAATCCCTGGATATTGAGTGCAACAAAAACACAATTTAAACTTGTTTCTGGTCATGCACACATTTCTATTATTTAAGTAATTATTATAAATATTTTCCCCTACTCTGTCACATAGCCTTTCGTGGTCTAGTGGTCATTACAAGTGCAGCCTCTGAATGAGGAGATACAGATTTTGATTTTTCCTTTGGGTAATTTTTATGAAAAGTCTCTCTACCACAAGCAAAGAAATGTTACGCTTGGGCAGGAAAATCACAGCCCCCCAAAAGAATAAATAAAAAGAGAAGAGTCACAGCTTTGTTTGTAGAACAAAGTATTGTAATCATAATTTCTGAACAAGGAAATTCTTTACCTGTATGAAACAACGCAAGAGCCTGCTTCTTAGTCTTGCAACTTTACATTGGCTTGAAATAAGTTTCTGAGTAACATCAATACGTTTTCCCTTCCATCCACTGAGAGAAAAAGGTGCAGATCATTTCTAAACAAGTACCACAAAAATTACCCTGGTACTAGTATTAGTAGTTTCATTTATAAAACATCTGGAAATGTTATAAAAATGAAACTGAACTGCCCTGGACTGTTCCCATTGAGCAGTAAAACCTAATTGTCTGGCATTGGGCAGAGTAATTAAAATCCATTAATGGGACATACTCACAATCACATAGTGTTTCCATGAGTGATTAACCCATTGACTCCTGGGGGTTCCCCATTGACAAGTAAAATCGTCTGGTGTTAGACAGAGTGAAATACTAACTTAAAGTCTGACCGGTCTAGGCCGGTTTAGGGGTGAATGGGTTACATTAGTTTGTGACTGGGTTTGTGCCTGGGGAACGCATCGGAAACTCGTGTATTTTTTGCAGAACAAGTGAATAAGATCGCGACGTTATTTTTCTACATGCCGAAGGATAATGAAGATAATATTTTTTTCGCGGGCCAAGAACATTGAAAGCTTGCTTAGAGTCGACATGAATATTGCATACAAAGGCTCTGTTAGCGGAATTGTTCATTTCTTCGAGACATAAATCGCTTTCTCGAGTTCTTCTTGAGTTTATGCATATTCCAAAGTCCATCTTTCTCGACTCTTGACGAGTAAAATCGTCTCGCATTGGACAGAGTCAAATCCATTAAGTCCCATCTCCTAAGAGTCAATGGGTTATTAAAATTTAATATGACAGTTTCACTGCCCTCTGAGAATAAATTATTTCAAAGTAACCTAACAGAATGAAGGAGCTACTATGAGGGTGTCATTGGGGTTAACTGTTTGGCGTATAAAGATGTTTTTGGCGGTCGTAACTGTATAAACAACAAAATATGAACTGACTAACGTATAAAAGAAGATCGACTTGTTAGTGTATGCAGGTACATAATGACCAAAGGGTGCAGACTTTCTAGGATAAATAACATTAATTTTTTGACCTTGCCTAACATTTCTGGAGACTTTTGTACCCTCTATTTCGTATCATGTTGCGTGTCCTGTTGGAGATTGCAGGACTTCCCTTATCTCATTTCGTGACATGCTCTGAGCCTGCACTCTGCCTGAGGTTTTAGTTACCAGTCCCACGCTTCTTAGACTCTCCACTCATAAAAGTCGTAAAATCATCTAAATTTGTTTGACTAATCTCCTTTTTTACATTTACCGGTAAATGGCTTTTTTTCGGCTGTTATTTGACTAGAGCCATACCCCATTGACACCCTGTACTATACCAAAATATCACCTAAGAATATACACCTTCGTGGAAACTGGACAGTATGGGTGTCTAAAAAGAAAATTGAAAATTTACCATTGGGTGCACGCTGATTCCACCTAATCTTGAATTTGGTCTATTTGTCATTGTCCAGGAAGAGAATGGAAAGCCAATGAAGTGAAATGTAGTTACTCATGGCGGTCGCAATTAAGGATCTGTTATTTATGTCCACTACATCTATTGTTTAGTGAAGTTCTAATTTTTATTGATATCATCATTGCATCAAAAAATTATAACCCTGTGCAATCAATAAGAGGTCTTCTGTTTAATGCATAGTGCATATTTTTGTGTTTCATATGTTTTTTTGGTTTAAAATTATTTTTTCAAAGTTGTTCAATTTTGATTTTTCTTTGTCTAAAATTCATTATCATAATCTGAAACAGAGGAAACAAAATTGAACTGGATTAAAAAATTTTGAACCAGGAAAAAAAATTGAATAACAACAAATACATGGATAGGCAAAGCGTAAAGAATTTGTAGTGTTTACATGTGGATCCGATGTCAAAGAATTTTTGGTAAACGCTAGTTCTAAAAAAATTATGAATCGTGAACTAAAGGTACATGGTAAAGGATTATACTGACCAATTTTTAGGGACTAGCCTCGTTGAAAGCTGTGTGGTAGCATTTTCGATTTTTCCATACATTTGTCTGTAATTGTTACTGAAAATGCGCGGGAAAAAATTACAGACAAATATATGGAAAAATTGAAAATGCTGCTGGGCAACTTCTGTAAAAGGTTAGTGCCTAAAATTTGGTCTGTATAATCTTTTGCCCTGTACCTTCAGATCTCAATTCATAAAATAATTTTTCAGAACTAGCGTTTAACGAAAATTATTTGACATCGGATCTTCATATAAACACTACAAATTCTTTACGCTTTTCCTACCCGTCAAAATAGCGGTCAAAACACTGATAAGACATATTAAAATATTTCTCCCAGAACTCATCCTAGTTAGTAACAGGAAGCATTGCATGACACCGCAAAAAATGGATGCGAAGGAGACTGCATCCTAGTAGGATCTTTTAGGACCTTAAAAGATCTTCAGATATCTACATTATATGTAAGATGACATTACCTTTGAATGGATTTCAGATTCTCTAAACATTTCCAGATTTGTTTTTCTAAATCAATATGCCTTTGGAGTATTAAAACTGCAGCTTCTAGTTCCTGAAAAGAAAGAACAAAAATAAAAGTCAACTGATAATAATATATATTGTAGTTAAGTATAATAAGCAATTTGTAGACTAGTTAACAAAAGGAAGAGTGTCAGACTGAGTGCCTTTTTGTTAGCAGTTTTGTTAAACGTCTGCCGTGATTCACATGCTCATGGCTGGTGAAGCATTGATGTAAGCGGGAATGGAGGGCGATTCAAAGGAGATGTTTTTTCCTCTCCCCAAACTGTCTGTTTGCACAGTTTTCAGCAGTGTGGTGGGTGTCTGTCTTCCTTACCGTGTGGGGACTCATGGCTAGGTTGGCAGGATTGCCAGCATTGGGAGCCATCTCCATTTATAAAATAATTAGGATAGTATGCGAACTCGGGGGAGTTGGGAGAATTATCGAAAGTTATGCAAACCCTTGACTGTGTTTGGGTTTGCATGACTGTCTCAAATTCTCCCATCCAGAGTTCTCCTTATCAGGCAGTAACCGGTAAAATTTACAGCTTGTAAGAGCACTTATTACCGCCTGCAAACGCTCAGAAGTCGCATATCCTTTGCAGAACGTCCAACATTAACCAAATGCTTTAATTACCGGTTTGAAGAGGTCCCTTACCAGTTGTGCTGAAAACTAGGGACAACCCAGTATCCATCTCCCCCTCACGTTTAGGTAAGGCTATGGAAACATGGAAAACATCCTCTATTGCTTAAATAAGGCCTGTTTATATGGTCTTGGGTACCCAACACAACCCTCCCCCTCAGTTACCCTGGGCAAGATATTTTTCCACTCGTTTGTTTAAAAAATGTTAGCAAACATTTACACGAGGCGGGCGAGACAACTTGGGAGGGCGAAACAACTCAGGGAGGTGAGTTGTCTCGCCTTGGCAGGTAGGGTAACCCTGGCAGGAGAGACAACTTTTTCACATGTAAACAGTTTGGCTTGACTAACTGAGGCAAGACAGCAAAATCTTAAATGCGCATGCATAAAATAAAAATCAAAGAAGCAACAATTTGGGTGGCTTATACATGTATTTCGCATTTGCTTTTGTATGAAAAGGTTTTTCCAACGAAAAAATTTCCATTTTTGACACCGAATCCGTTTACATACAATACATGTAGTACATGTAAGTGTTTTAAAACAGATTTTTATGAGACAAGAGGCGTGGAAATAGAATTCAAATAAAAACATTTCCATTTCGAAGACTCTTTCCAAGTCGAGCACTCGTGCTAAATACATGTAACACCCCAAATAATTATACATGTATATGAGATGGGTTCGACAGGTTATAAACCTAATCCAAAAAGACTTGAAAGTCTTGCTGTTTGCAGGTGAAATTATGAAGGAAGCACTTTGTCTCTTCTTAGTGTTGATCTTAGCAGGGTCTCACCCAAGGAACCCACCGCCACAGGCGGTCCAGTGGATTCTGGACTGAACCAACTGATCTGTGGTCATTACTTACTCTAGATTTAAGATTCCTGAGCAGGTGGTCAAATTCTTGATCAGTACATCCACAGACTTTGTCACTTTTTGTCCATTCATTACAGTCTATAAAGGAATTTTAACATTGAGATCTACTGTACACCTGTATAGGGAACGTGGAGTCATAACAAATATACTAATGATGATGATGATGATGATGATAATAATGTTGTGCCGGATGACCGGAATATTGTGACGAGTCAGGCTCAAGCAGTTCCAGGATTTAGCTTTTGAAGTACGGTGGATACACCAAGTAGAAGTTGTAGTGGTGCCATTGGTCATAAGGGCCCTTGGAACAGTCTAGAAAGACTTTGCAAATTGGCAGGGGTATGATGGTATCTACGTACATGTATACCGGATATAACTGGAAGTGCCCAGATGTCGACCTTGTTGGGAACAGCACATATTCTCAGAAAGGTGTTGCATCTCTGAGCTGCGGGAGGGCGCCCAGATAACTGTATAACTCTATACTGTGGATAAGTCACCGTCGGGAGTATAATGCACTAGTCATTTGTTTCCCCCACCCCTTGAGCCCCGGGGATGGGTAGGGAAATTACATTTGAATGGTTGTAAAGTAGGTGTATTTCCACTGGGGACTAGAGCAGACAAACACACGTAATTCCCCCACCCCTCTGTTCCTAAAAGATTCTGAGTCATCAAGGAAATGTTAGGGAGATTACCACAATATACAGTTCTTGCCATTTGTGTGTGCCACATGAAC
>NC_090889.1:23050904-23065904 GCF_036669925.1 Montipora capricornis
ACTGTAAACCCCAATACAAATCAACTGGGGTTGATGAATATTATTAAACAGTAGAATTAACTTTTGATACAAACTCCTGCTCAGCTAATTAGTATTCATTAACTTTTGATACAGATCTCTACTGATTAAAATAACAACACTTTGCATTCAATTTAATGTATTCATTTCACAAGCAGGATAAAATATTCGCGTTCGATCTGTATGGACGTTTACAATGGCTCGCCTATCGGCTCGCCATTGTAAAGGCCCATACAGATCTCCCACTCATATTTTATCTACTACTAAATCATCAGTATGCTATAGAATTTAGAGTATCCTTGGAGCACAAACAGTCAGAGTTGGAGTCGAAAGAAAGCTGAAAAAGCTCACAATCCTCAATTGTCAGAGTGCAATGGAAAAATTGAATGGCTGCAGAACTGACAGGTCCATCCATGGCTATGTAAAAAAATTTCACGAGAGCAAAAGCAGTTTATTGCTGATCAAAATAAAAAGTTTTAGAGTCTTCAGTATGTGAATCGATCAATATCGAGAATTTACACTATAGAGTTATCGATAAACAAGAAGTCGCTGGAAAAAAGGCTTAAGTTTCTAAAAGATGTTGTAGAATTTTCCTCTTTTTTCCCTGCATAACAAGTTGTTTGTGGAATAAAAGGAACCCCAAAACCATTTTTCGGTCAAGTCACACAAAAAATTCAATTTCATGGTTATAGACCGAGCACCTTATGCGCATATGCCTACCAAACAGAAACCAAACAAGGGATGCACATTAAGCATTGCCCTTGAGTCTATTACTGCTTTTGAAAACATTTTTACCAAACCAACGCTGCAAATGGAAATGCTAAGACCATCACGTTAAAGTAAAACATGACTGGAATGAGGAAAGGAATCCCAGATGTTGGACCTGCCTTAACTTGTTCAGTCTGTAGTCATGTAGAAGTCATTGTAGGGTACTCGTCTCACCCCAGTGGAGCATCACCGATCTCCTTTCTTTGTTTCTTCATCCAGTCATACAAGAGTTCAAA
Source organism: Montipora capricornis (assembly GCF_036669925.1). Classification (NCBI taxonomy): domain Eukaryota; kingdom Metazoa; phylum Cnidaria; class Anthozoa; order Scleractinia; family Acroporidae; genus Montipora; species Montipora capricornis. Next base: position 23,051,927 of record NC_090889.1, read on the forward strand.
ATACTCAGTGATAGCTGAAACATCCACCTCCTTTACTTCCTGTCATCTTCTCCAGAGCATAGGCCCAAGGTTTTCTCTTGACCGCATCTTCAACATGTTACTGGAGTAAAAAAAAAAAAAATAGAAAGAAAGGAACTTTATTCAAGTGTCTAGTCATTCTAACGCTGGAGCACTAATTGGGGACACAGTACACTGAAATCAACAAATTGATGCAAATAAAATCAAATGTTGGTTTTTGAGAAGAGTGTAAAACTGGAGTAACGGGAAAAAAACATCTCGGAGAAGAGTAGAGAACCAACAAACTCAACCCACATGTGACGCAGAGTCTGGGAACACATTGGTGAGAGGCGAGTGCTCTCACCACTGAACCTGAGCTCTGACAGGTTTCTGCCTATGATTCCAAGAGTATTATTGAACACATTCTTTTTACTTGATGCAAACACTCATTAAAAACAGTTTTTCCCACTGTCAGCTTAATTTTTTAGCAGTGGGACTTATAAGGAGAGTGCTTTCTGATAGTTACCTTTGTTTGACACCTAACACGATTGTAGCTTGTATCAATAAAGTGTTTATTAGCGACTTTATATATTCTTCCTACGAAACCCCATGCGACAACTCTAACAAACAGGGTCAAATAACCAAAATAAAGTTATAACCTTTATTTGGACGACCTTACTTTGAAAAGAGCATTCACCATCCTTAAACGTACTGTTTTTAGAAAGACAACTAATTGCATAAAGAAATTAACTGATTAGAGTGTAATGTGAAGTGCTAAGTTTCTACCCCATATGAGCGTTGGCCCTACTAATGGAAATGGGCCCACACAAGGACAGAGAAAAACTCTGACCAAGGTGGGAATTGAAGCCACGACCTTCAGGTTAGATCACGGCTGCTCTACCGACTGAGCTACAAGGTCAGATGGGAGCAGGCCGTGAGAACTGAAGATGTCACGGCAATGAACATGTACAAGTACAAGGAAGAATTACATTCTTGCAAATGTTGGCCGTGAAGCAACAACGTTTGCAAAAATGTAATCCTTCCTTGTACATGTTCATTCAGTTTCCACGGCCTGCTCCCGTCCGACCTTGTAGCTCAGTCGGTAGAGCAGTGGTGATCTAACCATTGTGTGGGTCCATTTCCATTAGTAGGGCTAATGCTCACATGGTTCATATGGGGTAGAAACTTAACACTTCACACTACACTCTAATCAGTTAATTTCTTTATGCAATTAGTTGTCTTTCTAAAAACGGTACGTTTAAGGATGGTGAATGCTCTTTTCAAAGTACGGTCGTCCAAATAAAGGTTATAGCTTTATTTTGGTTATTTGACCCTGTTTGTTCGAGCTGTCGCATGGGCTTTTGTATGGAAGAATACACAGAAGTCGCTAATATACTTTATTGATAGAAACTACAATCGTGTCTTTAGGTGTCAGATGATGATAACTATCAGAAAGCACTCTCCTTATAAGTCCCACTCTTATAGTAGAATGCTACAAAAGGTAAAGTTTCTGCATACGAGCCAGAAGGCAGTGCGGCCATCAGGCCGGAGCTTATCCCAGTTTCCATGGCATGAAGTGACTTGGAGTATTTCTACTTCCCCCTGGATGGGATGCCAGTCCATCGCAGGGCTACCCTCCAACAATAAATTTGCCGGTACCCACTTGGGTGGAGAAAGCTAGGCACCGTGAGAGTAATTAAAGTGTCTTGTCTAAGAACACAACACAATGTTCCCCCGAGTCAAGCACACATTATAACCATGAGGTGGGCTTGCCTCCCACAAAAATTCTTTTTTTGAATATTGTTAAAGTAAAATTACACAAGCAAATCATGTATATAAATACAAAGGAAATCAGGAAGAGTAAATTGTGTTAAGTACTCTATTTTTGTTAGAGTCAAAAAACAATAGAATGACTTAGTACGTACATCATCTTTTAATAAAGGACAAAAAATTATAAATAACCTCAAGAGTCTCCTTTTCACGATAATTTAAATATGAATAAATTAGTACTATTATTATTATAATTATTTCAATTCAACCAAGTTGACTAATTTTGAGCACTAACTCGAACAATGGAACGCCTTTGCTGCCTTTGCAAAACCTTAAAGAAGTGCGTATGCGCATTTCAGACAACATGGTAAGAAAGTGGACTCCAAAACATGGTCAGCTCCAAGCAAGAAAGAAAATGAATTCTTGAGAAGTTTGGAGCTATTCTTTTTACAAGACAAATACGTAAGTGAAAAGTGAAACTAGACGTGTAACCCATTTGAAAATTCTTACCGTTGAGTCAATGATCCTGCCATAAACATGTTGACAGCAAAAAGAGATTAACCAAGTACTTCATGTTCTGCTTGTCCAACACAAGTTAAAAAGCTGGCAAAGAGTTGTTCATTTTAATTGTGGTTTCCCCATGATGTAGCTTCACTGGTTTAACAGGCTTCAAAAAGCACATTCTCTCTGCCGACAGCACTTCCTCCAACCACAGTCAACTCGTCCCAGCTACACTATAATTATGCACATCAGAACACCTTTTCACTGCAAAAGATTATATATTTCAGTAGTTACTAACATATCTTTTCCTTATAATAATTTTTCTACATGTATTTAGTTTAGGGTTGGAAGAGACAGGGGCGACGTTAAAATTCCAAATTCAAGGTTAACTTAACCTTGAGGATTTAAAAAAAGCGGACTCCAAAATTAAACATTGTCATCTCCAACATGGTGTGCAAATGCTCCCAACATGTTGGCCCCAACAATGTTGCGAGCATTTGCACGGGCCTTTACAGGACAACACGTAAGTTAAAAGCCAAAACTTGACATATAACCCGTTTGAAAATTCTTACCATTGAGTCAATGATCCTGCCATAAACATGTTGACAGCAAAAAGAGATGAGCCAAGTAATTAACTCCTGCTTGTCCGCTTGTTTTTGACTTCAAATTGACTGGGAGCCACCATCTTGGATAGTTGTGACAATTAATGTTACTAAATGTTATAAGTATAAATACACAGGTGATTATACAAAATCGCGCACTCTCATTGGCTCGCTATCTCGGATTATCAGCCGATAATCACCTCGACGGACAAAATGGCTGCCAGTAGTCGTTTTGCCACTGTAAGTAAAGATGATTTTTGCGTTGAAATGTTTTTTTTCTCTTTTTTGAAATAATCACCTGTGTATTTATACTAAAATAATAAGCCTCAGGCTCAGTGATTATCGGTGAATATTCACCTTGACTTCGTCTCGGTGAATATTCACCGATAATCACTTCGCCTTTGGCGAATAATTGTTAAATATTAATTCTATTAGACTAATGTTATTAAGGTGATTCCCTAGTATTGCACTGCGCATCCTGATCTCCGCATAACACAGCATAGGCCACGTTCGTATTAAGGCATGGCAAAGAGGCTTTATGGTCAAATTTCACGGCTCAGTTCTGTTTTCTTTGTGTCACAAGTCTAAACGGATATTTCTAAACTAAACGATGTTTGAATTTAACCATAGACTTGTAGCCATGTGTGAATATTGATATATCGAACGTGGCCAAAAACATTTCAAAATGGCGACCTTTCCTGCCGGAAACCTCGCTAGAAAGAAGAAGAATGGCCGTTTTCAGAGCACAGCAGTAAAGAGCAAAACAAGAAACCTTTTAGACTCTCGCAAAACAAAAAGTCGAGTGATAGCTTTGATGATGCTAAAGAACATTTCAGTCCAACAGTGAAAGTGAAACCTTGCTATCGGGGAGAAGTGTTGTCGAGGGGTCAAGCTTGGTCTGCTTTCCTAAACGAGGTTGGTGACCTATCTTTTTTTTGGCATAATTTTATTCTGTTACTCATCACCTTAGTGCTGTAAAAATGTTAAAAAATTTACGTCAAAAAAGTTACAGGAAAGCCATCACTCATGGACACAAAATTGTCTCCTCGAGATCACGCACCCGAAGAATATTTGTAGTCAGTGCCTTTTCAAGACGTGTGCCTGTGCACACAAAACAAACGTTAAATTATTCCTTTTGAGCAATACAATTCATCTGTTTTGTTATTTAAAGAATTACGTCAAAGCTGTGCTTCCTGTTCTGCAAAATGTAGCCTGAACCGACAGAACAAACTTGTCCTTGATAGATAAAGTCGCAATGATTAAATGAGTAACTTGAGGAAGTTATATCTCGCGAGCAAGCTCGGTGACCTCTTTATTTAATTGCACATTTCGAGTCACCATAATGCAGGGAATAATCGAGAAAAGTTTAAGGAAAATCTTACAACATCTTCTATTACTAAGGAATCACCTTAAGTGTTATTAACGACACAACTGAATTATTTAAGACGGCTGCGCCCAGTCAAGTTGTAAGTGATTCTAATAATTCGTTTTCCTAAATTAAATCAAACATTCATTAAAACAGTTTTTCCCATGGCTTAAATTAATTTTGAGTCAATCCTGCCATGAACGCGTTTACTGCAACAAGAGATGAACCAAGTACTTCACTGCTGCCTTGATGCTGCCAGTTCTGCTCGTCCGCACAAGGCAAAAAGCTCGTAGAGAGTTGCTCATGTAAATTTTGAAGTCCTATGATCTTGCATCACTGGTTAAGCAATGACAATAGGTGACGTTAACGATATCTCCTCTACACTGAGTCGAAAATACTATATCCAGATGGGGAAAAAAGGCTTTTCCCTCTTCCTTATGATTTTTCTACATGTTCTTATTTCAGAGTCGGAAGAGACAAGGCGGTATCAAAATTCCAATAATAAGGTTAAGTTAACCTTAACGTACCCAGGAAGTGTTCTCTAAAACTTCCAAACATTGGTCAGCTCCAAACAATGAGGACATAAATACATCAGAAGTTTCAACTTGTTATTTTTATAAGGCAAATACGTGAGTTACCTTCTTGAGGTCAAAACCGAAACTCAAGGTTAATTAACTGTGAGTTCCCACGATGTAGCTTCACTGGTTTGGCAGGCTTCAAAAAGGAACAGGAGACAAGAAGTTTGGAACAAGACACCAGTGAAAGTAATCATGTGGAGAGAGAGAGAGAGAGAGAGAGAGAGAGAGAGAGAGAGAGAGAGAGACCCCCAACGGAACCCAACGGAACACAACTTTAGGGATGTCACTTCCTTAACATAGCGGAAAATGGATTATTACTGGCACGCATGACAAAGCACTTCAAGCAGTGAAAAATGAATTATACTACGCCACGGATGATATTTTCCTTACACTCTTTCACAAATTATCCACCCAAAAAATTCAATCCTCTTTCGAGATTGACGATAAAATAATCTTAAGTACACAGTCGAAATACCATCACTGGATAGGGAAAACAATTCCTTTATGCCAATTACATTTCCAGTAATTAGAAGTTACTCTAAGTAGTTACAAGTACTAACATGCTTTTCCTTAATAAAGTTTTCTACATGTATTTAGTTTAAGGTTGGAAGAGACAGGGGCAACATCAAAATCCCAATAACAAGGTTAAGTTAACATTGAGGTTTTCAAAAAGCAGACTCCAAAATTAAACATGGTCAGCTCCAAACGAAACAAAGTGAATTCTTCTGAAGTTTAAACTTTTCTCCTTTAATTAACAGACCACTAGTAAGTTAAAAGCTAAACTTGACGTATAACCCATTTGAAAATTCTTACCGTTGAGTCAATGATCCTGCCATGAACATGTTGACAGCAAAAAGAGATGAACCACGTAATTCACTTCTGCTTGGCCGCACAAGTTAAAAAGCTGACAAAGAGTTGCTCATGTTAACTGTGAGTTCCCATGATGTAGTTTCACTGGTTTAGCAGGGTTCAGCAGCACTTCCTCCAACCACAGTCAACTCGTCCCTGCACTCACTGTACGCACATCAGAACACCTGATACTGTTTCTAATAAAAATAATTGATATAATAATCATTAAAGTAAGTATAATATTTATGCTAATTAATGCACTTGAATGTTTGTCACGCCGTTTGCGTCTTAATTTGGATGCATAGTTCTGGTTTCGATAGAGACAGCAATCAATAAGCCTGCGAGCAGGCACTCCGAAGGACTGGGGCTGGGGTTGAATGATCATTCAATCTCCCACGCAGCCCCAGTCCCTCGGAGAGCCGTGCAAGCATAGTCACGCCTCCCCTCCCCCTCTATCTGCAACCTCGTTCCCAGGGCTTCTCCCTCATGTGGGGGCGGGGCAATAAAAAAACGCCCCTCCCCCACATGAGGGAGAAGCCCTGGGAACGAGGTTGCAGATAGAGGGGGAGGGGAATCGTGACTATATATGCTTGCACGGCATTATTGATTGCCGTCTTTATCGAAACCAGAACTATGCATCCAAATTAAGACGCAAACAGCGTGACAAACAAACAAGCGCATTGCTTGAAATTACTTACTTGGCGTTTGTATGCTTCGACACACATCCTCAGAAGTGACTGTTAACTAATTGTTGCTAAATTCTCTCTCCGACAGCACTTCCTCCAACCACAGTCAACTCGTCCCTGCACTGTACACACATCGATATCGGAACGCCTTTTAACTGCAATAAATGATATATTTCACAGTTAAGTTGTTATTTTAATTATTTATGTACATTTTGTATTTTTACTGGGTTGCCGTAGGGCAATCCCAGTCGGAAATTGGGTGGCATTTGTTCGGTATTCTTTTTTTTTCCCGTGTCGGTAAAAGTCTTGCCTGTCACTTCCCTGCTAAGTGGTATCTTTGTGCATAGAGCCTTCTGCTCGTATTTTCTTAGGATCGAGAAGGTAGTTGAAATGCGTAAATTTCTCTGGTGGACACAGTAGAATGATAAACTTAACCGGCAATGGCGTCGAAAGTCATGCAACGCGAATGGCGTTTTAATGGATCTTTGAACAAAATATACCCTTATGAAGTTCAATAATGGCAAGTCAATTGGATACTGAACAAGACAGGCGGTGGAATCTTACAAGCGACGAGTAATGGACTTCGACAACAATCTGTCGCCCGTCCAGCCGAAATCAAAGTGAGGTGCATTTCTAATTTTACCAAGCTAAGTGTGCTGTTATGTAGAACACTGAAACCAAATGGAAAATTCTCTGGTAACTTATGGGTTCAACAAAGACAGAACAAATCGAACACCTTAAGTGGATCTGTGATCAACTCTGCACAGTCTTCAGTAAAAACATAATTGGAAATGTGACAGTCAAGAATTATTTGAAAGAAAGCTTTCGTCTATTTTGTGCTTTATTATTCAAGGAAAAGGTTCTTCATGGAAACGGTTTGACCCTGAACTTTTAATTTGGTGTAATATTGCACATATTTGACACAACTGAGTTTTTTTCTCTTCACGCACGCAATGAAATAGGAAGGGGTTTTTGCCTCTAATAGCAAATATGTTGTTTGTTTCAAAAAATTGTTCGCTGAAAAAGGTGGCTTTTATGAATTCATCATGTTTTATAATATGCCAGGTTGACTGGATAGTTTTTATGGCAATAGTAAAGCATTTTCGTGTCAAAATGAGGTTAGTGTCTTTCTGTTGTGCTAACTTAATTAAATATAAATATACATTCTGCCTCGTGAGTTTGTTATTCTCGTTAACCAGCAATGGCCTCGAAAGTTATTGCAACGCGAATGGCGTTTTAGTGCATCTTTTATGTTGCTTGTTTCAATAAAATGTTTTGCTGGAAAAGGATTCTGTGATATTTTCTGCCTTTGTGAATTATAATATCATAATGTGTATTGAATTTTCGAGCTCAAGGTTGAAATGTGATACGGGAGGACATTTTTAGTATTGCTCTGTCAGCAGAAAAGGTTCACGAAAATAAGCAGGTCTGTTGGAAGCGTGCTTGAGTTTCAACAAAATGAGCCGCAAAATCAGCAAAAAATTGTGACGCCGATGAATAATAAAGTAGCTGCTATTTCCAAAATGACGGAATTACCTGGTGATAAATAACCTTGTCTTGGAGAGTAAATTTTCGACTAAGCAGAAACAATGGTCAACCTAAAGGGTTTGGGCGATTGTGATCTTTGTTTTGACTTCGTTCATTTATTGTCAAACTTTATAACACTTGACAGAAAAAGAAACTTACGAAAACCGGGTATCTTGCCATCATTTGACGCGGACGCTTCACTGTTTGGCGAGTAAACATGCCGCGGTAACTTAATCATGGCGCCCCCTGAATTCCGGCCATGTCACTTTCGATTTTGCGATTTATTTCTCCAGCCAAAATTGAACGTAGCAAAAATCAATTATCAACATGTCAGCCCAAAAGCCAATGTTTCTCACTTCCCATTTATTTTCTTCAATCTTTCTGGGTTCAATACTTTGCTAGTAACCACATGTCTTCTCAGGCTATTTACCCAAGACTTCTACCATGGCACTACAATGATAGACAATACCAAAACAATATCGTGTACTGTTAGAGCTACATATTACGCAAGGATAACTTGAATCTCCTGGAAGACAACACACAGCTCAGTTGACATTCTATATGGAATAAATCGTTGTGTTACTTCACTACCACGCGTAAGCAATGCCTGTCTCTTTTTTCCAAAGAGGACAGGAATTTCTTCTTTTTGACAAATAATAGGCCGGTAGCCAGCTTTTTACCTCAGAAAAGGATCTTTTTAGTCGTACGAACATGTGAGGACATGCGAACCAAAGGGCCTCTGCTGGTATGACTTCTGGGTGACCCCTTAATTAAATGGTCTTAATGACCCCCCAACTTGACAAAAAGTTGCCTGGGACGGTGCACGAACCACAGGCAACCCAGTGTACTATCACGGAGGGTCTAGTTTAATCTATAAAAAATTGTCTGCGCCCAAAACTAACCTAATACTATGTTTCTAATAACAATAATAATAATTAAAATAATTATACTTATTATAATAATTTGAATTATAATTATACTAATTATGTTAATTATAATAATTATAATTAATTTTTTAAGGGGGGCAGCCTCGTTTCCAGGGCTTCTCCCTCAGAAGGGGGCAGGGCGGTAAAAAAAAGCCCCGCCCCTAAATGAGGGAGAAGCCCTGGGAACGAGGTTGCAGATAGAGGGGGAGGGGAATCGTGACTATGCTTCCACGGCATTATTGATTGCCGTCTTTATCGAAACGAGAACTATGCATCAAACGGCGTGACAAAAACATGCAAGCGCATTGTTTGAAATTACTTACTTGGCGTTCGTATCCTTTGACATACATCCTCAGAAGTGACTGTTAACTAATTGTTAATTCATTAATCAATTATTGTTAATAAGTAGTTACTTAATAGGTTACAAATTAAAAAGTTTAAATTCGTAGTAAACGGTCACTTCTGAGGATGTATGTCGAAGCATTGGAAACGTCATGTAAATAATTTCAATCAGTGCGCTTGTTTATACTTTAATGTTTGTCACCGCTGCTTTTTTTTATTATTCTTTGTCTTGCGCGAAATTAATAGAATTACTCCTCTCAAAATGGATAGGTTACCTTAATTGTTGTTGTCGGATATGGATAGTTCTCGCTGTTCATTTCACTCCGGGGGGTGTTTCACCTTTAACTGTAACTACTCGGCTTAGTTTGCAGCAAAGAAAGCTTTCATATCTCGGGAGATCTTCGACAAGGAAATAGTCTCCTTTTCTACGATTAACGTGTGGATTTTACGCACTTCTCTTTTATCTCCTCAACAATATTTACGTTCTGTAGGAAATGTCCTCTGCAGTTGGTTCCCCTTCCCCATCTGCGTCCACGACCTCTTGTACTTGTTATTTGCATCTTTGGCCGCTCTGCGCCTTTTACTCGATGTTGCATTGAGACTAACTTCTCTGACAGCTACGAGCTGGGGTATCGTTATTTCGCTGTTCGTGTTTTCCTCGTACTTCATCTTTTTGTCTTGTTGGTCTTAATTCTTCCTCATTGTCGTCTTGTGATGTTTCCTTTCTTCGTATTAGGCGTGATCCCATGACCAGTCGTTTGTCCAAATGCGCTTGCAGAGATCGTCTCTTTTTAGTGGGTTTACTTGCAGGAGTTTTGCCCGACCACGAACCCTGCAAGTAGTTAATGATGGTTTCGTGAGAGCTAATTCGCATAAGCAGTGTTTAATTTCTTGTTTTTCTTTATTTTCTTTGGCGTAGTCTTCAATATAAGAACGTATACAGAGGAGGACCTCAAGAATGATCCTGAAATCTGACAGTGATTATAAAACTTGCTAATTTGAGATCTCTTCAACAACGACGCTTTATGGCTGATGTTACTTTTTATACAAGGTTTAAATGGTTATCTGAACTTGGAAATTACTAATTATTAGTGATAATCACATTCTTAAAAGGTTATCACTGTTTGAACTAAGGAAAAAATTTGCAAAGGCGTCCAATTTTAAATTTTCATATTTCAATACAAATGGTGGAACTTTGGCGGAATAGTTTACCTTTCAATGTTCGTTCCAGCAGCAACCTTATTTCATTTAAACGAAAAATCAGGAAATTCCAAGGTTAATGGCGAACTCATGTAACTACTCGGAAGTTTGCCTTTATTTAGCTGTTTGATTTTATTTACCTCAAGTTTCATTAGTAGATTTATAGCATTTTGTTTATTTGTGGTGGTTCGCCCAGTATGGACTCTACATGATCGCTCTTTTATGTTTCCTCCAATGGCTCGATCTTCTACATTTGTTTGCCTTGTTCTAGTTTTTCCTGTCAATACTTTTTACAATATTTATTTATTTATTTCAATATTTATTTTAAAGTATTATATTTGTTTTAGTCTCTGTTTTGTAAAATAATAAAAAATAAAGAGTCTACAACACACAATACTAAATGATTTTGGCTTTAAAACGTTTAAGACTTGAGCGAAAGCCTCAACAACGGGAAGAAGAAGGACTTGGACAGTGTGTCATCTGGGTGAGCTTGGCTTTCATGCTTTCGCCCAGTTGAGCGACTGAAGTCGAATCATCGTTGCACTTAGTTTAACGTGTGGGTTTTTACAAGTGAATTGGACTTTAAATCCTTCCTCCTATTATAGCAAGTGTCCCTTAGAACTACACCCTTATGAAACTGTATTATCGTTTAAAGGTGTTTATCTTTTCCTGGTGAGGTACCCTTTTCAATTAGCACCCACACTATGATCACACCGCCCAGTGTTGAAAAGTTAGAATGCAAGAATATAATGACCTGAACAATTGTACCAAAAGAAGTTTTCCTCTAAACAAATTTCCTGTAATATTACCAAGTTATCAAACGTTATTTTGTCCTCCACTCTTACCAAGAAATTACTTTAAATCACAGGTACTTTTGTTTATCATCATATATATATTTTTTTCCCACAAAAAAGCGTTTGCACTGGAAATAAATGAATTTCATAATCGCTATTTTTTTGCTTCAAATTACCCGGGCGCCACCATCTTGAATAATTGTGACAATTAATGTTACTAATAAGTGTTATTAACGACACAACTGAATTATTTAAGACGGCTGCGCCCAGTATATTTCAAAGTTGTAAGCGATTCTACTAGTAATAATTCATACGAGCTAACTGTCCAGGATTATCCGGGAGTCTCCCGGATACGGAACGAATCTCCCGGTTTCGCGTACGGGTCATTAAATCTCCCCGATAAAAACGACTCTGAACCTTTTACAGACATTTCTCCATTCTAGACTCAAATTGCATCCCCAAGTTTTAAAAAAAATCGATTTTTTCAAACTCGTTTCATTGTTTCTTAATGCACTCCTTCATCTCTAAGTTCCAAACAAGTTTTAATAGAACTAAACAAAATGACTTCCTTTAGCTATCATAGCCATATAACTGATTGTTTGATTGGATCTCCGATTAACCAATAAAAATTCTTGACGTAAGTACCCCGTTTTCCCGCAAATTGACAATGGTGGCAGAATATTCTTGTATTCTGAAGGAGCTACTGGGGGATGGGTGGGTGCGTTTAAAGGGGGGGAGAGGAGGGGAGGGGGCGTGGGTAGGTTGAGGGAGGGGAGGGGAGACCGGCTGGAAAAAAATCTCCAGATTTAAATTTCCATAGGTTGGCATCTTTTATAATTAGTTTTTTTCAGATGCAAACATTCGTTAAAAAAGTTTTCCCGAAGCTTAAATTTATTTCTCGTAGCAATGGAGAATCTCCAGGCCTGAAAGGAAAAGCAGTGGAACCTATAAGAAAAGTGCTTTCTGATAGTTAACTTCTGACCCTTAAGGACGCGATTGTACTACGTATCAAATTAAGGTATTTAATAGCGACTTCTGTCGATTATTACGTAAGAAAACCCATGCGACAGCTCCAACAAACAGGGCCAAATAACCGAAACGGAGCTATAACCTTTAATTGGATGGCCTTACTTTGAAAAAAGCCTTCACCACCCTTAGTTTAAACCGTTTTTTGACCGACAACTAATTGCTTCAAGAATTGCCCTTGGCAAAAAACCGCAGGACATGCCCCACGAAGAACGAGGTGCACTTCTGCACTGGAATACTCTTAAACATCGAAGGAGTATCTGCCCATAGTAGAATGCAACATGACCTTATTTTGATTTAATGGCTTGAATTTTAACGATGCTTTCAAAAATTGTAAAAGTAACATTTCGCATGCAAATCATCTATATACAAAGGAAACCACAAGGATAACAAAGGAATGACTTACCAAATCATCTTTTAATAAAGGACATAACATAAATAATTTCAAAAAGAATGTAAAGAAGCATGTGACATGTGAACATTTATCAGCGTACATTTAATTAAGTGGCCTTAAAATCATACTAGTTTTTAATATTGTACATCATATTTAATTTAGTTGACCCAGCGAATTTTGAACACCAACTCGAACAATAGAGGTTTTGCACGGCAGCCATGTTGCATGGCAGGAACAATGAAAATGTTTTGCATTACAAAGAAAATTTGATCCCGTAGGAAAAAGAATCTATTGTTCCTGCCATGTAAAACTTTGCAAAATTTAGGGAAGGTACGTTTTCTTATTGGGGGAGGGGGTGGGCCTGGGCTTCCGAGGGGGGGGGTTCTTAGTTTTTTTTTTACAAATTGGGGAGGGTCAAACCTGTTTTATTCTCAACCGGGGGAGGGTCGCAGTTTTTTTTGGTAAGGAAAAAATTACTCCAGGTCACTTCTATTCCTCGTGGGGCATGTCCTGCTACCAGTCGAGATTAATCTAAATTATTTACAGATGTCGAAGAATTTATTTATCAAAAAACTATCTTCTCCTACCTCTCTCTCGACCCGTGCCCGCTTTCGCCCATAATTTGATGTTTCCGCGCGGGGTTCTGGTATAAAATCAGTCACCGGTGAGGATTCGTCACTCGAGCTACTCGGGCCAGCACCGACAATTCGATCTACTACATCACTTTGCAAGTTAGTTTCGACCTCGGAAAGTGACGAGGTCACTTGTTGCCTCACATTTCGTACCAGTGGCTGCCGAGGTTGTTGACGCTCCATTGAATCGTACAGCAAGCTGCCAATGTGCGCTTTGATCATTGCGATCTCTTCAGTTTTCTTCCCTTTGAAGGTGATTTTGTGATGGGAAAAGTACAAGGATAGCTCGTCCACCCTCAAGGACGACAGCTTATCGGAGTTGTACAGCCGATGTGCCATCATCAGAGTCAGAGGAGGAGCCGGCATTCTTTTAAAAATGGCGAGTCGGCAAACAGCCACAATAGCCACAAGTTGCTCCATCTGACCTCATGAAATCCTCGCATTCACCACAAGCACATTTCCCTCTTTCTATTCCTCGTACATCCTTGTCCATTTTCAAACTGGGTTTTTACAAGTGAATTTGACTTGAAATCCTTCCTACGACAGTTAAGTGTCCCTTAAACCTACACCCTTTGAAACTCTATGTTCGTTTAAAGGCGTTCATCTTTCCCTTGGTAAAAAAATCGAGAGGCACCCATTTCAATTAGCGCCTACACTATAATCAATTAGCACGGCATCGATCAGTTACATTAGCTTAGCTTATTTCGAGCGAACTCGAACTCCATTAACTACTGTAGCTTCATCCATGCCTTCCGCTTTTCCCATGATGCGATCAGTTAGAAAGCGAG
>NC_090889.1:23073404-23088404 GCF_036669925.1 Montipora capricornis
CAACAGTTAACTACATTCACTTGATGGGTCCACTTAAACAAAGTTTGGTAGAGAATATTTCACTTCAAAGATGTAATTGCACAGCCGTGTTTACATGCTCTCATCTAAACACAGCTATTGACCAATGAGAGTGCGCGTACTATCCTAATTATTTTATAAAATTTGATGGTAAACAAAAGTCCCTGTGATTTAAAGTTATTTCTTGGTTAGAGTGGAGGATCCTTTAAAGAACAAGATGCTTCGAAATAACGTTTAATAACTTGAAAATATTATAGGAAATTTGTTTGGAGGAAAACTTATTTTGGTACAATTTTACATATTCTCGCTTTCTAACTGATCGCATCATGGGAAAAGCGGAAGGCATGGATAAAGCTACAGTAGTTAATGGAGTTCGAGTTCGCTCGAAATAAGCTAAGCTAATGTAACTGATCGATGCCGTACTAATTGATTATAGTGTAGGCGCTAATTGAAATGGGTGCCTCTCGATTTTTTTACCAAGGGAAAGATGAACGCCTTTAAACGAACATAGAGTTTCAAAGGGTGTAGGTTTAATTAAGGGACACTTAACTGTCGTAGGAAGGATTTCAAGTCAAATTCACTTGTAAAAACCCAGTTTGAAAATGGACAAGGATGTACGAGGAATAGAAAGAGGGAAATGTGCTTGTGGTGAATGCGAGGATTTCATGAGGTCAGATGGAGCAACTTGTGGCTATTGTGGCTGTTTGCCGACTCGCCATTTTTAAAAGAATGCCGGCTCCTCCTCTGACTCTGATGATGGCACATCGGCTGTACAACTCCGATAAGCTGTCGTCCTTGAGGGTGGACGAGCTATCCTTGTACTTTTCCCATCACAAAATCACCTTCAAATGGAAGAAAACTGAAGAGATCGCAATGATCAAAGCGCACATTGGCAGCTTAATTGCTGTACGATTCAATGGAGCGTCAACAACCTCGGCAGCCACCGCTACGAAATGTGAGGCAACAAGTGACCTCGTCACTTTCCGAGGTCGAAACTAACTTGCAAAGTGATGTAGTAGATCGAATTGTCGGTGCAGGCCCGAGTAGCTCGAGTGACGAATCCTCACCGGTGACTGATTTTATACCAGAACCCCGCGCGGAAACATCAAATTATGGGCGAAAGCGGGCACGGGTCGAGAGAGAGGTAGGAGAAGATAGTTTTTTGATAAATAAATTCTTCGACACCTGTAAATAATTTAGATTAATCTCGACTGGTAGCAGGACATGCCCCACGAGGAATAGAAGTGACCTGGAGTAATTTTTTCCTTACCAAAAAAAACTGCGACCCTCCCCCGGTTGAGAATAAAACAGGTTTGACCCTCCCCAATTTGTAAAAAAAAACTAAGAACCCCCCCCCCCCCCCCAATAAGAAAACGTACCTTCCCTAAATTTTGCAAAGTTTTACATGGCAGGAACAATAGATTCTTTTTCCTACGGGATCAAATTTTCTTTGTAATGCAAAACATTTTCATTGTTCCTGCAATGCAACATGGCTGCCATGCAAAACCTCTATTGTTCGAGTTGGTGTTCAAAATTCGCTGGGTCAACTAAATTAAATATGATGTACAATATTAAAAACTAGTATGATTTTAAGGCCACTTAATTAAATGTACGCTGATAAATGTTCACATGTCACATGCTTCTTTACATTCTTTTTGAAATTATTTATGTTATGTCCTTTATTAAAAGATGATTTGGTAAGTCATTCCTTTGTTATCTTTGTGGTTTCCTTTGTATATAGATAATTTGCATGCGAAATTTTACTTTTACAATTTTTAAAGCATCGTTAAAATTCAAGCCATTAAATCAAAATAAGGTCATGTTGCATTCTACTATGGGCAGATACTCCTTCGATGTTTAAGAGTATTCCAGTGCGGAAGTGCACCTCGTTCTTCGTGGGGCATGTCCTGCGGTTTTTTGCCAAGGGCAATTCTTGATGCAATTAGTTGTCGGTCAAAAAACGGTTTAAACTAAGGGTGGTGAATGCTTTTTTCAAAGTAAGGCCATCCAATTAAAGGTTATAGCTCCGTTTCGGTTATTTGGCCCTGTTTGTTGGAGCTGTCGCGTGGGTTTTCTTACGCAATAATCGACGGAAGTCGCTACTAAATACCTTTATTGATACGTAGTACAATCGCGTCCTTAAGTGTCAGAAGTTAACTATCAGAAAGCACTTTTCTTATAGGTTCCACTGCTTTTCCTTTCAGGCCTGGAGATTCTCCATTGCTACGAGAAATAAATTTAAGCTTCGGGAAAACTTTTTTAACGAGTGTTGGCATCTGAAAAAACTAATTATAAAAGATGCCAACCTATGGAAATCTAAAATCTGGAGATTTTTTCCAGCCGGTCTCCCCACCCCTCCCTCAACCTACCCACTCCCCATCCCCTCCTCTCCCCCCCTTTAAACGCACCCACCCATCCCCCAGTAGCTCCTTCAGAATACAAGAATATTCTGCCACCATTGTGAATTTGCGGGAAAACGGGGTACTTACGTCAATAATTTTTATTGGTTAATCGGAGATCCAATCAAACAATCGGTTATATGGCTATGATAGCTAAAGGAAGTCATTTTGTTTAGTTCTATTAAAACGTGTTTGGAACTCAGAGATGAAGAAGTGCATTAAGAAACAATGAAACGAGTTTGAAAAAATCGATTTTTCTTAAAACTTGGGGATGCAATTTGATTTAATGACCCGTACGGAAAACCGGGAGACTCCCGGATAATCTGGGACAGTTAGCTCGTATGAATTATTACTAGTAGAATCGCTTACAACTTTGAAATATACTGGGCGCAGCCGTCTTAAATAATTCAGTTGTGTCGTTAATAACACTTATTAGTAACATTAATTGTCACAATTATTCAAGATGGTGGCGCCCGGGTAATTTGAAGCAAAAAAATAGCGATTATGAAATTCATTTATTTCCAGTGCAAACGCTTTTTTGCGGGAAAAAAAAAATATATATGATGGTAAACAAAAGTACCTGTGATTTAAAGTAATTTCTTGGTAAGAGTGAAGGACAAAATAACGTTTGATAACTTGGTAATATTACAGGAAATTTGTTTAGAGGAAAACTTCTTTTGGTACAATTGTTCAGGTGATTATATTCTCGCATTCTAACTTTTCAACACTGGGCGATGTGATCATAGTGTGGGTGCTAATTGAAAAGGGTACCTCACCAGGGAAAGATAAACACCATTAAACGATAATACAGTTTCATAAGGGTGTAGTTCTAATTGACACTTGCTATAATAGGAGGAAGGATTTAAAGTCCAATTCACTTGTAAAAACCCACACGTTAAACTAAGCGCAACGATGATTCGACTACAGTCGCTCAACTGGGCGAAAGCATGAAAGCATGAAAGCCAAGCTCACCCAGATGACACACTGTCCAAGTCCTTCTTCTTCCCGTTGTTGAGGCTTTCGCTCAAGTCTTAAACGTTTTAAAGCCAAAGTCATTTAGTATTGTGCGTTGTAGACTCTTTACTTTTTATTATTTTACAAAACAGAGACTAAAACAAATATAATACTTTAAAATAAATATTGAAATAAATAAATAAATATTGTAAAAAGTATTGACAGGAAAAACTAGAACAAGGCAAACAAATGTAGAAGATCGAGCCATTGGAGGAAACATAAAAGAGCGATAGAGTCCATACTGGGCGAACCACCACAAATAAACAAAATGCTATAAATCTACTAATGAAACTTGAGGTAAATAAAATCAAACAGCTAAATAAAGGCAAACTTCTGAGTAGTTATATGAGTTCGCCATTAACCTCGGAATTTCCTGATTTTTCGTTTAAATGAAATAAGGTTGCTGCTGGAACGAACATTGAAAGGTAAACTATCCCGCCAAAGTTCCACCATTTGTATTGAAATATGAAAATTTAAAATTGGACGCCTTTGCAAATTTTTTCCTTAGTTCAAACAGTGATAACCTTTTAAGAATGTGATGATCACTAATAATTAGTAATTTCCAAGTTCAGATAACCATTTAAACCTTGTATAAAAAGTAACATCAGCCATAAAGCGTCGTTGTTGAAGAGATCTCAAATTAGCGAGTTTTATAATCACTGTCAGATTTCAGGATCATTCTTGAGGTCCTCCTCTGTATACGTTCTTATATTGAAGACTACGCCAAAGAAAATAAAGAAAAACAAGAAATTAAACACTGCTTATGCGAATTAGCTCTCACGAAACCGTCGTTAACTACTTGCAGGGTTCGTGGTCGGGCAAAACTCCTGCAAGTAAACCCACTAAAAAGAGACGATCTCTGCAAGCGCATTTGGACAAACGACTGGTCATGGGATCACGCTTAATACGAAGAAAGGAAACATCACAAGACGACAATGAGGAAGAATTAAGACCAACAAGACAAAAAGATGAAGTACGAGGAAAACACGAACAGCGAAATAACGATACCCCAGCTCGTAGCTGTCAGAGAAGTTAGTCTCAATGCAACATCGAGGAAAAGGCGCAGAGCGGCCAAAGATGCAAACAACAAGTACAAGAGGTCGTGAACGCAGATGGGGAAGGGGAACCAACTGCAGAGGACATTTCCTACAGAACGTAAATATTGTTGACGAGATAAAATAGAAGTGCGTAAAATCCACGCGTTAATCGTAAAAAAGGAGACTATTTCCTTGTCGAAGATCTCCCGAGATATGAAAGCTTTCTTTGCTGCAAACTAAGCCGAGTAGTTACAGTTAAAGGCGAAACACCCCCCGGAGTGAAATGAACAGCGAGAACTATCCATATCCGACAACAACAACTAAGGTAACCTATCCATTTTGAGAGGAGTAATTCTATTAATTTCTCGCAAGACAAAGAATAATAAAAAAAAGCAGCGGTGACAAACATTAAAGTATAAAGAAGCGCACTGATTGAAATTATTTACATGACGTTTCCAATGCTTCGACATACATCCTCAGAAGTGACCGTTTACTACGAATTTAAACTTTTTAATATGTAACCTATTAAGTAACTACTTATTAACAATAATTGATTAATGAATTAACAATTAGTTAACAGTCACTTCTGAGGATGTATGTCAAAGGATACGAACACCAAGTAAGTAATTTCAAACAATGCCATTGCATGTTTTTGTCACGCCGTTTGATGTATAGTTCTCGTTTCGATAAAGACGGCAATCAATAATGCCGTGGAAACATAGGCACGATTCCCCTCCCCCTCTATCTGAAACCTCGTTCCCAGGGCTTCTCCCTCATTTGGGGGCGGGGCTTTTTTTTACCGCCCCGCCCCCTTCTGATGGAGAAGCCCTGGAAACGAGGCTGCCTCCCTTAAAACATTAATTATAATTATTATAATTAACATAATTAGTATAATTATAATTCAAATTATTATAATAAGTATAATTATTTTAATTATTTTTATTGTTATTAGAAACATAGTATTAGGTTAGTTTCGGGCGCAGACAATTTTTTATAGATTAAACTAGACCCTCCGTGATAGTACACTGGGTTGCCTGTGGTTCGTGCACCGTCCCAGGCAACTTTTTGTCAAGTTGGGGGGTCATTAAGACCATTTAATTAAGGGGTCACCCAGAAGTCATACCACCAGAGGCCCTTTGGTTTGCATGTCCCCACATGTTCGTACGACTAAAAAGATCCTTTTCTGAGGTAAAAAGCTGGCTACCGGCCTATTTGTCAAAAAGAGGAAATTCCTGTCCTCTTTGGAAAAAAGAGACAGGCATTGCTTACGCGTGGTAGTGAAGTAACACAGCGATTTATTCCATATAGAATGTCAACTGAGCTGTGTGTTGTCTTCCAGGAGATTCAAGTTATCCTTGCGTAATATGTAGCTCTAACAGTACACGATATTGTTTTGGTATCGTCTATCATTGTAGTGCCATGGTAGAAGTCTTGGGTAAATAGCCTGAGAAGACATGTGGTTACTATGCCCATGTACCTGAAAAAAGATCTTGAACGTGTAGAGAAACGGGCACTTTCAATCATTTGCCCGGGGCTAGCCTCTAGAGAGGCTCTAGAATTTTTACATATTGATTCTATTTTAGACTACATTGCTAACTTGTGTAAGAAGACCTTCTCTTCGATTGCCAATGATCCGGCCCATCGCTTGCACAGCATGCTTCCATTTTCAGGGCCGTCCCGCTATAATCCTCGCGTGAAAAGGCGGTTTGTGATTCCCAAATGCAGGACTGAACGCTTTAAGAACAGTTTTTTAGTAAGATCATGTATTAATAATGAAACATAGTTCTTCGGTGGGTTTTCTAATGTGAATGAGAACGAATTTTGTAATATATATATTTAAAATAGTTTTACGCTTATTAGTTTTACCAATTTTTTATAGAGTACATCACTATAATTTTATATATTTTTCATATTGTAAAAGCGCAATTCAGCTTTACAGCTGCAAGTTTTTTACTACAATAAACTAAACTAAACTAAACTATCTACTAGCAAAGTATTGAACCCAGAAAGATTGAAGAAAATAAATGGGAAGTGAGAAACATTGGCTTTTGGGCTGACATGTTGATAATTGATTTTTGGTACGTTCAATTTTGGCTGCAGAAATAAATCGCAAAATCGAAAGTGACATGGCCGGAATTCAGCGGACGCCATGATTAAGTTACTGCGGCATGTTTACTCGCCAAACAGTGAAGCGTCCGCGTCAAATGATGGCAAGATACCCGGTTTTCGTAAGTTTCTTTTTCTGTCAAGTGTTATAAAGTTTGACAATAAATGAACGAAGTCAAAACAAAAATCACAATCGCCCAAACCCTTTAGGTTGACCATTGTTTCTGCTTAGTCGAAAATTTACTCTCCAAGACGAGGTTATTTATCACCAGGTAATTCCATCATTTTGGAAATAGCAGCTACTTTATTATTCATCGGCGTCACAATTTTTTGCTGATTTTGCGGCTCATTTTGTTGAAACTCAAGCACGCTTCCAACAGACCTGCTTATTTTCGTGAACCTTTCCTGCTGACAGAGCAATACTAAAAATGTCCTCCCGTATCACATTTCAACCTTGAGCTCGAAAATTCAATACACATTATGATATTATAATTCACAAAGGCAGAAAATATCACAGAATCCTTTTCAAGCGAAACATTTTATTGAAACAAGCAACATAAAAGATGCACTAAAACGCCATTCGCGTTGCAATGACTTTCGAGGCCATTGCTGGTTAACGAGAATAACAAACTCACGAGGCAGAATGTATATTTATATTTAATTAAGTTAGCACAACAGAAAGACACTAACCTCATTTTGACACGAAAATGCTTTACCATTGCCATAAAAACTATCCAGTTAAGCTCGCATATTATAAAACATGATGAATTCATAAAAGCCACCTTTTTCAGCGAACAATTTTTTGAAACAAACAACATATTTGCTATTAGAGGCAAAAACCCCTTGCTATTTCATTGCGTGCGTGAAGAGAAAAAAACTCAGTTGTGTCAAATATGTGCAATATTACACCAAATTAAAAGTTCAGGATCAAACCGTTTCCATGAAGAACCTTTTCCTTGAATAATAAAGCACAAAATAGACGACAAGCTTTCTTTCAAATAATTCTTGACTGTCACATTTCCAATTATGTTTTTACTGAAGACTGTGCAAAGTTGATCACAGATCCACTTAAGGTGTTCGATTTGTTCTGTCTTCGTTGAACCCATAAGTTACCAGAGAATTTTCCATTTGGTTTCAGTGTTCTACATAACAGCACACTTAGCTTGGTAAAATTAGAAATGCACCTCACTTTGATTTCGGCTGGACGGGCGACAGATTGTTGTCGAAGTCCATTACTCGTCGCTTGTAAGATTCCACCGCCTGTCTTGTTCAGTATCCAATTGACTTGCCATTATTGAAGTTCATAAGGGTATATTTTGTTCAAAGATCCACT
Organism: Montipora capricornis; assembly: GCF_036669925.1. Classification (NCBI taxonomy): domain Eukaryota; kingdom Metazoa; phylum Cnidaria; class Anthozoa; order Scleractinia; family Acroporidae; genus Montipora; species Montipora capricornis. Next base: position 23,081,312 of record NC_090889.1, read on the forward strand.
AAAATGCCATTCGCGTTACATGACTTTCGACGCCATTGCCGGTTAAGTTTATCATTCTACTGTGTCCACCAGAGAAATCTACTCATTTCAACTACCCTCTCGATCCTAAGAAAATACCAGCAGAAGGCTCTATGCACAAAGATACCACTTAGCAGGGGAGTGACAGGCAAGACTTTTACCGACACGGGAAAAAAAAAAGAATACCGAACAAATGCCACCCAATTTCCGACTGGGATTGCCCTACGGCAACCCAGTAAAAATACAAAATGTACATAAATAATTAAAATAAAAACTTAAATATGAAATATATCATTTATTGCAGTTAAAAGGCGTTCCGATATCGATGTGTGTACAGTGCACGGACGAGTTGACTGTGGTTGGAGGAAGTGCTGTCGGAGAGAGAATTTAGCAACAATTAGTTAACAGTCACTTCTGAGGATGTGTGTCGAAGCATACAAACGCCAAGTAAGTAATTTCAAGCAATGCGCTTGTTTGTTTATCACGCTGTTTGCGTCTTAATTTGGATGCATAGTTCTGGTTTCGATAAAGACGGCAATCAATAATGCCGTGCAAGCATATATAGTCACGATTCCCCTCCCCCTCTATCTGCAACCTCGTTCCCAGGGCTTCTCCCTCATGTGGGGGAGGGGCGTTTTTTTATTGCCCCGCCCCCACATGAGGGAGAAGCTCTGGGAACGAGGTTGCAGATAGAGGGGAGGGGAGGCGTGACTATGCTTGCACGGCTCTCCTGGGACTGGGGCTGCGTGGGAGATTGAATGATCATTCAACCCCAGCCCCAGTCCCTCGGAGTGCTTGCTCGCAGGCTTATTGATTGCTGTCTTTATCGAAACCAGAACTATGCATCCAAATTAAGACGCAAACGGCGTGACAAACATTCAAGTGCATTAATTAGCATAAATATTATACTTACTTTAATGATTATTATATCAATTATTTTTATTAGAAACAGCATCAGGTGTTCCGATGTGCGTACAGTGAGTGCAGGGACGAGTTGACTGTGGTTGGAGGAAGTGCTGCTGAACCCTGCTAAACCAGTGAAACTACATCATGGGAACTCACAGTTAACATGAGCAACTCTTTGTCAGCTTTTTAACTTGTGCGGCCAAGCAGAAGTGAATTACTTGGTTCATCTCTTTTTGCTGTCAACATGTTCATGGCAGGATCATGGACTCAACGGTAAGAATTTTCAAATGGGTTATACGTCAAGTTTAGCTTTTAACTTACTATAATTGTTCTGTTAATTAAAGGAGAAAAGTTTAAACTTCAGAGGAATTCACTCTTTTTCGTTTGGAGCTGACCATGTTTAATTTTGGAGTCTGCTTTTTGAAAACCTCAAGGTTAACTTAACCTTGTTATTGGGATTTTGTCATTTGATGTTGCCCCTGTCTCTTCCAACCCTAAACTAAATACATGTAGAAAAATTATTATTAAGGAAAAGCATGTTAGTAACTACTTAGAGTAACTTCTAATTACTGGAAATGTAATTGGCATAAAGGAGTTGTTTCCCTATCCAGTTATGGTATTTCGACTGTGTACTTAAGATTATTTTATCGTCAATCTTGAAAGAGGATTGAATTTTTTGGGTGGATAATTTGTGAAAGAGTGTAAGGAAAATATCGTCCGTGGCATAGTATAATTCATTTTTCACTGCTTGTTGAAGTGCTTTGTCATGCGTGCCAGTAATAATCCATTTTGCGCTATGTTAAGGAAGTGACATCCCTTAAGTTGTGTTCTGTTGGGTCTCTCTCTCTCTCTCTCTCTCTCTCTCTCTCTCTCTCTCTCTCTCTCCTCATGATTACTTTCACTGGTGTCTTGTTCCAAGCTTGCTAAACCAGTGAAGCTACATCGTGGGAACTCACAGTTAATTAACCTTGAGTTTCGGTTTTGACCTCAAGAAGGTAACTCACATATTTGCCTTATAAAAACTTGGAACAAGTTGAAACTTCTGATGTATTTATGTCCTTATTGTTTGGAGCTGACCAATGTTTGGAAGTTTTAGAGAACACTTCCTGGGTACGTTAAGGTTAACTTAACCTTATTATTGGAATTTTGATACTGCCTTGTCTCTTCCCACTCTGAAATAAGAACATGTAGAAAAATCATAAGGAAGAGGGAAAAGCCTTTTTTCCCCATCTGGATATAGTATTTTCGACTCAGTGTAGAGGAGATATCGTTAACGTCACCTATTGTCATTGCTTAACCAGTGACGCAAGATCATGGGACTTCAAAATTTACATGAGCAACTCTCTGCGAGCTTTTTGACTTGCGCGGACGAGCAGAACTGGCAGCATCAAGGCAGCAGTGAAGTACTTGGTTCATCTCTTGTTGCAGTAAACGCGTTCATGGCAGGATTGACTCGAAATTAATTTAAGCCATGGGAAAAACTGTTTTAATCAGTGTTTGCATCAGGAAAACGAATTATTAGAATCACTTACAACTTTACTGGGCGCAGCCATCTTAAATAATTCAGTTGTGTCGTTAATAACAGTTAAGGTGATTCCTTAGTAATAGAAGATGTTGTAAGATTTTCCTTAAACTTTTCTCGATTATTCCCTGCATTATGGTGACTCGAAATGTGCAATTAAATAAATAGGTCACCGAGCTCGTTTGCGAGATATAACTTCCTCAAGTTACTCATTTAATCATTGCGACTTCATCTATCAAGGACAAGTTTGTTCTGTCGGTTTAGGCTACGTTTTGCAGAACAGGAAGCACAGCTTTGACGTAATTCTTTAAATAACAAAACAGATGAATTGTATTGCTCAAAAGGAATAATTTAACGTTTGTTTTGTGTGCACAGGCACACGTCTTGAAAAGGCACTGACTACAAATATTCTTCGGGTGCATGATCTCGAGGAGACAATTTTGTGTCCATGAGTGATGGCTTTCCTGTAACTTTTTTGACGTAAATTTTTTTAACATTTTTACAGCACTAAGGTGATGAGTAACAGAATAAAATTATGCCAAAAAAAAGATAGGTCACCAACCTCGTTTAGGAAAGCAGACCAAGCTTGACCCCTCGACAACACTTCTCCCCGATAGCAAGGTTTCACTTTCACTGTTGGACTGAAATGTTCTTTAGCATCATCAAAGCTATCACTCGACTTTTTGTTTTGCGAGAGTCTGAAAGGTTTCTTGTTTTGCTCTTTACTGCTGAAATATCCGGTTAGACTTGTGACACAAAGAAAACAGAACTCAGCCGTGAAATTTGACCATAAAGCCTCTTTGCCATGCCTTAATACGACCGTGGCCTACGCTGTGTTATGCGCAGAACAGGATGCGCAGTGCAATACTAGGGAATCACCTTAATAACATTAGTCTAATAGAATTAATATTTAACAATTATTCGCCAAAGGCGAAGTGATTATCGGTGAATATTCACCGAGACAAAGTCGAGGTGAATATTCACCGATAATCACTGAGCCTGAGGCGAATAATTGTTTTAGTATAAATACACAGGTGATTATTTCAAAAAAGAGAAAAAAAACATTTCAACGCAAAAATCATCTTTACTTACAGTGGCAAAACGACTACTGGCAGCCATTTTGCCCGTCGAGGTGATTATCGGCTGATAATCCGAGATAGCGAGCCAATGAGAGTGCGCGATTTTGTATAATCACCTGTGTATTTATACTAATAACATTTAGTAACATTAATTGTCACAATTATCCAAGATGGTGGCTCCCGGTCAATTTGAAGTCAAAAACAAGCGGACAAGCAGGAGTTAATTACTTGGTTCATCTCTTTTTGCTGTCAACATGTTTATGGCAGGATCATTGACTCAACGGTAAGAATTTTCAAACGGGTTATATGTCAAGTTTTGGCTTTTAACTTACGTTTTGTCCTGTAAAGGCCCGTGCAAATGCTCGCAACATTGTTGGGGCCAACATGTTGCGAGCGTTTGCACACCATGTTGGAGATGACAATGTTTAATTTTGGAGTCCGCTTTTTTTAAATCCTCAAGGTTAAGTTAACCTTGAATTTGGAATTTTAACGTCGCCCCTGTCTCTTCCAACCCTAAACTAAATACATGTAGAAAAATTATTATAAGGAAAAGCATATGTTAGTAACTACTGAAGTATATAATCTTTTGCAGTGAAAAGGTGTTCTGATGTGCATAATTATAGTGTAGCTGGGACGAGTTGACTGTGGTTGGAGGAAGTGCTGTCGGCAGAGAGAATGTGCTTTTTGAAGCCTGTTAAACCAGTGAAGCTACATCATGGGGAAACCACAATTAAAATGAACAACTCTTTGCCAGCTTTTTAACTTGTGTTGGACAAGCAGAACATGAAGTACTTGGTTAATCTCTTTTTGCTGTCAACATGTTTATGGCAGGATCATTGACTCAACGGTAAGAATTTTCAAATGGGTTACACGTCTAGTTTCACTTTTCACTTACGTATTTGTCTTGTAAAAAGAATAGCTCCAAACTTCTCAAGAATTCATTTTCTTTCTTGCTTGGAGCTGACCATGTTTTGGAGTCCACTTTCTTACCATGTTGTCTGAAATGCGCATACGCACTCCTTTTAAGGTTTTGCAAAGGCAGCAAAGGCGTTCCATTGTTCGAGTTAGTGCTCAAAATTAGTCAACTTAGTTGAATTGAAATAATTATAATAATAATAGTAATAATTTATTCATATTTAAATTATCGTGAAAAGGAGAATCTTGAGGTTATTTATAATTTTTTGTCCTTTATTAAAAGATGATGTACGTACTAAGTCATTCTATTGTTTTTTGACTCTAACAAAAATAGAGTACTTAAGACAATTTACTCTTCCTGATTTCCTTTGTATTTATATATATGATTTGCTTGTGTAATTTTACTTTAACAATATTCAAAAAAAGAATTTTTGTGGGAGGCAAGCCCACCTCATGGTTATAATGTGTGCTTGACTCGGGGGAACATTGTGTTGTGTTCTTAGACAAGACACTTTAATTACTTTCTCGGTGCCTAGCTTTCTCCACCCAAGTGGGTACCGGCAAATTTATTGTTGGAGGGTTGCCCTGCGATGGACTGGCATCCCATCCAGGGGGAAGTAGAAATACTCCAGTCGCTTCATGCCATGGAAACTGGGATAAGCTGGGATAAGCTCCGGCCTGATGGCCGCACTGCCTTCTGGCTCGTATGCAGAAACTTTACCTTTTGTAGCATTCTACTATAAGAGTGGGACTTATAAGGAGAGTGCTCTCTGATAGTTATCATCATCTGACACCTAAAGACACGATTGTAGTTTGTATCAATAAAGTATATTAGCGACTTCTGTGTATTCTTCCATACAAAAGCCCATGCGACAGCTCGAACAAACAGGGTCAAATAACCAAAATAAAGCTATAACCTTTATTTGGACGACCCTCCTTTAAAAAGAGCATTGACCATCCTTTAACGTGCCGTTTTTAGAAAGACAACTAATTGCATAAAGAAATTAACTGATTAGAGTGTAGTGTGAAGTGTTAAGTTTCTACCCCATATGAACCATGTGAGCATTAGCCCTACTAATGGAAATGGACCCACACAATGGTTCGATCACCACTGCTCTCCCGACTGAGCTACAAGGTCAGACGGGAGCAGCCGTGGAAACTGAAGATGTTAAAGTCACGGCAATGAACATGTACAAGGAAGGATTACATTTTTGCAAACGTTGCTTCACGGCCAACATTTGCAAGAATGTAATTCTTCCTTGTACTTTTACATGTTCATTGCCATGACTTTAACATCTTCAGTTCTCACGGCCTGCTCCCATCTGACCTTGTAGCTCAGTCGGTAGAGCAGCGGTGATCTAACCTGAAGGTCGTGGCTTCAATTCCCACCTTGGTCAGAGTTTTTCTCTGTCCTTGTGTGGGCCCATTTCCATTAGTAGGGCCAACGCTCATATGGGGTAGAAACTTAGCACTTCACATTACACTCTAATCAGTTAATTTCTTTATGCAATTAGTTGTCTTTCTAAAAACGGTACGGTTAAGGATGGTGAATGCTCTTTTCAAAGTAAGGTCGTCCAAATAAAGGTTATAACTTTATTTTGGTTATTTGACCCTGTTTGTTAGAGTTGTCGCATGGGGTTTCGTAGGAAGAATATATAAAGTCGCTAATAAACACTTTATTGATACAATCTACAATCGTGTTAGGTGTCAAACAAAGGTAACTATCAGAAAGCACTCTCCTTATAAGTCCCACTGCTAAAAAAATTAAGCTGACAGTGGGAAAAGCTGTTTTTAATGAGTGTTTGCATCAAGTAAAAAGAATGTGTTCAATAATACTCTTGGAATCATAGGCAGAAACCTGTCAGAGCTCAGGTTCAGTGGTGAGAGCACTCGCCTCTCACCAATGTGTTCCCAGACTCTGCGTCACATGTGGGTTGAGTTTGTTGGTTCTCTACTCTTCTCCGAGATGTTTTTTTCCCGTTACTCCAGTTTTACACTCTTCTCAAAAACCAACATTTGATTTTATTTGCATCAATTTGTTGATTTCAGTGTACTGTGTCCCCAATTAGTGTTCCAGCGTTAGAATGACTAGACACTTGAATAAAGTTCCTTTCTTTCTATTTTTTTTTTTACTCCAGTAACATGTTGAAGATGTGGTCAAGAGAAAACCTTGGGCCTATGCTCTGGAGAAGATGACAGGAAGTAAAGGAGGTGGATGTTTCAGCTATCACTGAGTATTTTAAACTCTTGTATGACTGGATGAAGAAACAAAGAAAGGAGATCGGTGATGCTCCACTGGGGTGAGACGAGTACCCCACAATGACTTCTACATGACTACAGACTGAACAAGTTAAGGCAGGTCCAACATCTGGGATTCCTTTCCTCATTCCAGTCATGTTTTACTTTAACGTGATGGTCTTAGCATTTCCATTTGCAGCGTTGGTTTGGTAAAAATGTTTTCAAAAGCAGTAATAGACTCAAGGGCAATGCTTAATGTGCATCCCTTGTTTGGTTTCTGTTGGGTAGGCATAATATATTGCGCATAAGGTGCTCGGTCTATAACCATGAAATTGAATTTTTTGTGACTTGACCGAAAAATGGTTTTGGGGTTCCTTTTATTCCACAAACAACATGTTATGCAGGGAAAAAAGAG
>NC_090889.1:23103404-23113404 GCF_036669925.1 Montipora capricornis
ATGTCTAATTCAGTGGAACTGAGGCTGAACGTTATATTTTTTTGCGGTTTGAGGCTGAAAACGTTGTTAAGGGTTCTTAAATTTACATGGTATACGAGGGCAACTACCTTCAAAATCTTTCAGACTTTGTTGACGTGATGACTTGGATGTTGTGGAAGTTATATGGAACAGTCATAAATAAGAAATGGTGATTATTACAAACCGAGATGTGGGTAATGCAATAGACCTTATTCATAAATGGCGGTCACATTTATAATTCTTTTGTCCACGTGCAAATTAGCCTACCAAGCCTCATTTTAGAGCAAGAATTCTTTTCAATTCACTGTAGGGTATCGAGGCTTGGTAGGCTAATTTGCACTTCGACAAAAGAATTATAAATTGCCCGCCATTTATGAATAAGGTCTATAAGACTGATGAACCAATGTCAATGTTATAAAACATGCCCTTAAGTATTTGGGTTAATCTTACTTTTTGGTACCTTTATTCATAGTTAATAGAAGGGAATGGTTATGAAACCAGACAACTTTCTTTGTTCTAGGTTTTTGTTCTCTTTTTTGGCCTTGACCGTGCACAAAACATAATAGTTGTTTACTCCGTACTGAAGAACTAACCAATAGAAACGTGTTGGTTTCGTAATTCATGCATAGTGTATGAACGCAAAACAAAAGATTGTGCACGGTCGTGGACTTTCCAACCTAAATCTTGGCATCTTTGTTTGCTCCTTTGATGTTTGTCGATCTTCCTAACCATTCCCCTCTATTAACTATGATTTAACATACAGATTAGCAAAATAAACACGCTCTTATTCGACTCTCAGCTCGATGAATGTTCTTAATACACTCTTAAAATAGGATTTCTGAGAAAGGTAACCATAAAAAAAAGTTTGGATCGATTTGTTGGAGGAAAAAGAACCATCATAATTTAGTTGCCCCGATTATCGAGTCTTTTTTTTTACCATTGCTGACTAAAAAATCTCTACGTTCTTTGGTCTGCCAAGGATAATTGAGAATCTACGAAAACCAATCTGGTTTTGGAAAGGTTTTTTTTCTTTCCATTAAACCTCCTCATTTTATTTTTCTACCATTTTCAAACCGCTTTACTTGACTTTAAGCTGTAGAAAAGTCAGTCGGGTACAAATGGAGATCGATGAAAAACGTTATAAAACCTCGTATTTTTTTTATTTACTGAGAGTTGCTGTGTAATGGGCTGTGAACATACTCGATCCTGTGACTTGCTAATCGCCTGGGATGAGAAGAAATTCTATAGGCTCACATCTTTTAAACTGACAATTTTCTCAACACGACATTAACTGGCACAGTGCCACCAGGTAACAGCAACTCTTGCAAGTGGTACGCAATAACATCAAAGAACAATATGACATTGCAAAGGATCACCCTGCGAAAGAAAAACATTGGGGAGGGGCCATTCAATTTAAGAATTGACAGAAAAGGGATTTGGTCAATTTCAAAAGAAGATTCCTGCACAAGAAAAAAAAAAGGGAAAATCATGCTCAGAAAAGAAAAGCGAAAAGCGAAATTAAAGCAAACAACTGTTACACTTGCTCTTAGGATTTGGGAAATACAGAAACCCTGAAGTTGTATTAAGAAATTAAAGATACTTGCGAATTTCAACACCATCAAAAAGTCATATTCAGAAGACCTCCCTCACCCCTGGCATTAAAAGTTTAATTGGCTGTCCCTCTAGGGAGCTACTAGACAAGGACAACGTCGGCGAGAACCAGAGTAACCTAAAATTAAGAAAATGGTGCCATTTGATTGCTTCCGTTAACGGGTGCATTGTGGGGAATGAATAGCCGTGCGCCTGACAATCCCTTCTTTGCATTTCTTTTTATATATTTACACATTTTCAGTTCTTCGACATGTGTCACTTTATAATTGGTGTTTGACTTGAGGAAAAAGCCTCACACTTTTTGTATGGATTTTTGTTTACTTTAAAGAGAGATCGAACAACAGAATTCAACGGGAAATTGCCGAAATTTAAGCGAGATGCTTTATGTTTAACGCGCAAAAAGAAATATTCACCAGCGTAATCCCCACCGGAAAAAGAACTGTGCATTTGTCTTGAATATGGTCCTAGGCCAGTTCCTCAAGACCTCAAGTGTAATATTTGTTCCCAATGTGGACTTCTCGTCAAGTGAACAATGATCAAGTGCATGGTTGTGCACGCAATCAACAAGCGTTTTATATTCTGGAATATTTCTCTGCCAGTTCAGCTTCTTACAACGATCCGTGAAATTTCAGGATAAGTGGTGGACGTAAACATTTGACGATAAACTTTCATTTTTCTCTTCTACACCGTTTATACCCATCCGGTTGAATTCCAAGATGGTTGCTACCCAATTTACATCCTGAACAAATGGGAATGATAGCGAAATTAACGTAATTGTAATAACGAAAAGTTATATTTAAATAGACATTTTTTGCTTCTTTTTTTTCTAGCTATGTCTATTTAAATAAAAGAAACGTATATTTTTGAAGTTCGGGTTATAGACAAAATGTAGATTGAAGTGATCATCGCACTTAATAAATGGACAATTAAAGCAATAGTCTCTTCAGTAGACACCTGCATAGATTATCCAGTCAAGTGCGACGATCACTGCTACATTTCGTCTTTTATGCATTTCTTTCATTCATCGAGTCCTTTCACGAGAACACATGAGCTCAACAAATTGACCTGCACCCAACTGAGTAGCTTCATAGCTCAGTTTAGAAGAGCATCGCACCGGCATCGCAGAGGTTCATGGGTTAGCAGGGTTGTCCAATACACCTGAATAGATACGAGTCGTAAAAAAGCTGTGCAGTTGCTGTCGATTCGTACGAATCGTGCCCATGTGATCCGACGGTTGTCGAATGGAGAAATGCATCTCATTAGGGTGACTTAGAATATTTCTAACACGCTGTAGGCCAAGAAACCCTTTACAACCGAAACCGAAACCAAGAAACCGTTGCTTTTACAACATGTTATACACACTTCCCCTGCATGGTTACTGCGCCTTTCAATAACATGCGGACTCTTAAATTCAAATGAATTAATGGGGTAGTTTCTAAAGAAATTGTGGTGCTGCGTCGGTGGGGAAGTAGTATACAAAAATTTGGATTTATCAACGGAGTTGATAACGTAAATTGGCCACCGTACAGAGATTCTAAAAGCTCACGTTTTGAGCGTTAGCCCTTCGTCAGAGCGGATTGCATTCGCTCTGACGAAGGGCGTTTTTCGCTACCGTCAATCAAATGTTCGGCGGCTCCTCCAAGCTTCCGACTACTGTCGAGCGCGCAAACCAAATCACATCGTTGAGCCCAGTTCAGTCAACATAGTCGGAAGCTGGGAGGAGCCGCCGAACATTTGATTGTAACGCTAACTGTTGTAAGTAGAGACTAAAGCAACTTCCACTTCCACAAAAATTAAAGTACAAACCAAGTTGCTAGGAGCATTCCATTGCACACTTTTCGTTTAGTGGTCATGAAACAAATTTCAACAAGCAATTCTCAGTCCAATCTTTATCCAATTAAAGGAAGTGGCTCCTGGCTCCGCGCGCACCTGTAAAAGAATAGAAAAAACAAATTCGGTTTTGAAACATGACTCTATTTGATGAAAAACTTGAATCTTCATTCCGACTTCATTACTATAAGCGACTTTCAGAACGAGTCAGAATACAACAGATGTTATTATTATGCAAATAAATGGCGGAGTATTCAGCAGATAAGCTCAATTTGTTTTCCATTTTATACTTTTCTGTCTGCTCTTTTGGTGAAACAAATTATCCTTACAGTTTTTAGCCTTTAAAAGTCTATATTTTTGAAAGAGCGATCTTTTTTTTTTATTAGATTAGGATGACGTGGCCTTAGTGATTAAGCAAATTAAAACACCCAATAGGATACTATAAATAATCAAACCAGTGTTCACGATCTCCGACTTTCGGCTAAACAAACGCGCGTTTTGGCTTTTGCTCGGCTTCATCCTTGCTCTGGGGGAAGGGGAGGGGATGAGGGTTTGCTGTTCCATTTTATTCTGTCCAAAATTGTAGGAGGTATGGGGTGTAAAAACCCGGTCGAAAAAATGTACCGTACACACTTACATGTACAGTAAATCGTTGATAAAACGCACTTTAAATTCGCCGAGAATGATCGAGAGGGTATAGCAGTACAAAAGCCCTTAACGCGGAAACACGTGATCTCTCAAAGTAAAAGAATGTTCCGCCAACATCATGATTTCAAGACTCTTGGGAGGAAGTCGGCAAGCGCTATTAATACCGCTTGGTTGATTCCTTCAAAAACAAAGCACCCATTGAAAATCCCGGAGCAAAGGAGATAGGTAGGTTTTTAGTAAAGGGTAGTATTATGGTTTATTGCACACTTTTTGTTTAGTGGTCATGAAAAAAATTCCAACAAACAATTCTCAGTCCAATTCTTTATTCAATTAAAGGAAGTGGCTCCTGGCTCCGCGCTCACCTGTAAAAGAATAGAAAAAACAAATTCGGTTTTAAAACATGACTTTATTTGATGAAAACTTCAATCTTCGTTCCGACTTCATTACTATAAGCGACTTTCAGAACGAGTCAGAATACAATAGATGTTATTATTATGCAAATAAATGGCGGAGTATTCAGCAGGTAAGCTCAATTTGTTTTCCATTTTGTACTTTTCTGTCTGCTCTTTTGGTGAAACAAATTATCCTTACAGTTTTTAGCCTTTAAAAGTCTATATTTGTGAAAGAGCGATCGTTTTTTTTGATTAGATTAGGATGACGTGGCCTTAGTGATTAAGCAAATTAAAACCCACAATAGGGTACTATAAATAATCATACCAGTGTTCACGATCTCCGACTCTCGGCTAAACAAAGGCGCGTTTTGGCTTTGCGCGGCTTCATCCTTGCTTTGGAGGGGGGGGGGGGGGGGATGAGGGTTTGTTGTTCCATTTTATTCTGTCCAAGATTGTAGGAGATATGGGGTGTAAAAACCCGGTCGAAAAAATGTACCGCACACACTTACATGTACAGTAAATCGTTGATAAAACGCACTTTAAATTCGTCGAGAATGATGGAGAGGGTATAGCAGTACAAAAGCCCTTAACGCGGAAAAACGTGATCTGTCAAAGTAAAAGAATGTTCCGCCCACATCATGATTTAAAGACTCTTGGGACGAAGTCGACAAGCGCTATTAATACCGCTTGGTTGATTCCTTCAAAAACAAAGCACCCATTGAAAATCCCGGAGCAAAGGAGATAGGTAAGTTTTTAGTAAAGGGTAGTATTATGGTATATTGCACACTTTTTGTTTAGTGGTCATGAACAAAATTCCAACAAACAATTCTCAGTCCAATCTTTATCCAATTAAAGGAAGTGGCTCCTGGCTCCGCGCGCACCTGTAAAAGAATAGAAAAAACAAATTCGGTTTTAAAACACGACTCTATTTGATGAAATTTTTTTCCGACAAATGACACACGGTTGTTGACAGTTTTATTCTACCAAGACTAGCCTACGAGCAGGCTCCCAGTGGTTCTAGGTACATGAAGAGCATGCTCGACTGCTCGGATGCGCAGGCTAAACAAAGGCGAAAAGGTGTTGTCAGATGCGGTTTCACAGTCAGTGGCCACGTCTTCCTATTTATCTACATGTCTGAGAGCTTCGACTGGTTTTACTCACAGCGTCATATATAGCAATCATGACAATAAATCTGTGCACAAACGTTTCAAAGCTTAATGCTTTCAAAGCAAACCTGGTCATTTATCAGTGAACTCATAGAAAACAGAAGAAATGTGCGTATTTAATTTATATAAAATGAATAAAAAAATTCACTTATCATAAGCCCGTATGAAGTGCAGGATGCATTATTAACTACGACAGAGTTCTGCTGCGTGGAAGACGAAAAAAAAAACAAAACAAACTTATGCCTGACTACGTTGTAGGGACCTAAGCGATCTGTTAAGATCACCGATCGTTTCACATGTACCTCCACAAATGTCATTTATTGCATAACCTGTACGTTATGCAATAAATTATACATTGGTGAGACAGGTAGACGACTAGGTGACCGATTCCGCGAACACCTTCACGATGTTGAGAAGAATGACAAGGATGCATCTAAGCCAGTAGCTCGCCATTTCAATCTGCCTAACCACTCCAAAAAACACATGGCTATCTGTGGCCTTTCCCTACATCTAGGTACGACGGAAAGCCGCAAGAATCTGGAACAAAAATTCATCTTTCAAATCGGCACCCTTAATCCTCACGGTATTAACGAACGCTTTTCATTTAACTAATATATTCCTATTTTTCACGTTGCCATGTTACCACCAATAGCGTAGCTCCTACTCTACTATAAAAACTACACGTAACCCATAATCCCTCGATTCGCTCTGACGAAGGGCTAACGCTCGAAACGTCAGCTTTTAGAATCTCTGTACGGTGGCCAATTTACATTATCAACTCCGTTGATAAAACCAAATTTTTGTATACTACTTCCCCACCGACGCAGCACCACAGTTTCTTTAGAAGCTACCCCTTCATTCATACATTGTAATTATTTTAATACGCTTAAAGGCAGAACGCTACAAAACATATATAGAAAATGCATCGGCTGGTAATTGAAGGAATAATTACAGTAAGAAAAAAAAAAAGTTAGTTTGTCTGCAAGCCAGACTCAAACCCGCCCAAAAACATTAGGTACGCTGTTCTTGCTCGCCGAAATTGCATGCTAGACCTCTAAGCAAACCACGGAGTGGCTGTTACCTTGGTGCTATTTTTAAGAAGCGTATGGGTGCCTTTACAGATCATTGTTAGCGATATTTTATCTAGATAGATTGTTTCTTGTTTCATTTTCTGAAATCGAACACGATTTATGTTGACAAACATAAGGATTAGCACGATTTACAACAGATTACCGACAGTTTTTATCGGTCTTTCACGATTTCGTCGTGGAAGTAAGAGATAGTGAATCACTGTGACTTTTATTTCAATTGGCTGTAAATCGCGATTAACCATTAAAAACCGTTGCAAAGCATCTTAAGTCACACATAAACCTCTTGTAAACCGTCAGTGAAACGTGGAACGTGTCATTTTGACAAACTTCAAGTGCACTACACAGTTTAAAAGTTCTAACTAAAAGTTTCAGTCTTTCAATTGTTACATGGTATTTCAGCGAGGTATAAAAGGTCCACAGTCTTGTGACTCCTGAGAAATAACATTAATGGTCCTGTTTTGTCGCAGAACTCTTTATATGATTTGAGAGTAATGCCATGTTCTAGAGCGCGTTTATCTAGCCTCGTGGACACGTTGTGCAAAAATGTTCTCTCCGGGTATAGTAAGTCTGGACCTCAGTCAGTGACGCGTGTTACTGGGTCACTTACCAGCGTTTTCAAGCGATAAATGTGTTAAAAGATGACTATCTAATTAAGAGTGACCACTATTTCGTGACGTTGACACCTTCCATACAATCTTGGACAAAATAGATGGGAAGTTTGAAATCCACCTCCCCCCCAAATCAAGTATGGGAACAAGGCGCGTTTTCGCTTTTGCGCGGTTTCATCCTTGCTTTTGGGGGGGGGGGGGGGGGGGATGAGGGTTTGCTGTTCCATTTTATTCTGTCCAAGATTGTAGGAGGTATGGGGTGTAAAAACCCGGTCGAAAAAATGTACCGTACACACTTACATGTACAGTAAATCGTTGATAAAACGCACTTTAAATTCGTCGAGAATGATGAAGAGGGTATAGCAGTACAAAAGCCCTTAACGCGGAAACACGTGATCTGTCAAAGTAAAAGAATGTTCCGCCCACATCATGATTTAAAGACTCTTGGGACGAAGTCGACAAGCGCTATTAATACCGCGTAGTTGATTCCTTCAAAAACAAAGCACCCATTGAAAATCCCGGAGCAAAGGAGATAGGTAGGTTTTTAGTAAAGGGTAGTATTATGGTTTATTGCACACTTTTTGTTTACTGGTCATGAACAAAATTCCAACAAACAATTCTCAGTCCAATTTGTTTATCCAATTAAAGGAAGTGGCTCCTGGCTCCGCGCGCACCTGTAAAAGAATAGAAAAAACAAATTCGGTTTTAAAACATGACTCTATTTGATGAAAAACTTGAATCTTCGTTCCGACTTCATTACTATAAGCGACTTTCAGAACGAGTCAGAATACAATAGATGTTATTATTATGCAAATAAATGGCGGAGTATTCAGCAGATAAGCTCAATTTGTTTTCCATTTTATACTTTTCTGTCTGCTCTTTTGGTGAAACAAATTATCCTTACAATTTTTAGCCTTTAAAAGTCTATATTTGTGAAACAGCGATCTTTGTGTTATTAGACTAGGAGGACGTGGCCACTAACTGTGAAACTGCAGCTGACAACAAATGGCCTTCATGCCCGGGCCCCCCTCCCCCCCCCTCCCCCGGGTCTTCATGTACCTCGAATCACCGAGAGCCTGCTCGCAAGCTATAGTCTTCGTTGAATAAAAGGGCCAATTATTATCGAGAATTGATGGAAAATACGAAACAGGATTTGTTTTCCTTTCTTTTACCCGTTTGATGTTGGAAATCGATATCATGATTGTTCACACACCGTAGTGACCTCTTCAATGACACCCATTTTATTTAATGGGTCCGTGTACGTGTTGGAATTTGTCACCGCAATGGCTTGAGATTCATGCCACAAAAGTAACTTTGAATCGTTAGCATATTTTAGCAATGAAAAGAAAAACGAAGTGACATACAATAGGTGTTGGCCGCCTTAAAAATAACTCTACGGCCCAAAAGGGAAAGCGTGCCAAAGAAAAGCCCCGTTGCACTTAGAGAGACCCACACGTCAAGAACAAAGAGCCTATCTGCAACTAACCTAGAATAGGTAAATCAATTTGATCCTTGTTGCAATAAATATAAATCATGAGAAGAATTAATTGAATAGGAAAATTGCTCAAATTTTAGTATTTATACTTCGAAGATCATTTTTAACACTTACAATTTCTTCAGGAAACATGATTGTATGTTATTTTGAATAGGAATGTTTAATAACCGAAATTTTTGACTTATCTGCTGCACTTCTGGTATTCTCTTTGTAAATTTCCGTAACTTGATTGAAATATTTAATATTTAACGACCAAAGGAATGAAGTGTGATGAAATATCTACTACCCCAGGCAAGTGTGTCATAGTTTAAGAAAGGAGAAATGAGTGAATCAAAGGGAATTGTTTCAAGGAGCATCCTTGAGGTACACGACAGGAAGTACTTACAAAGCTAGAACTTAGGTGCATTGTTCATAGTGACTATCTACAGGCGACTTTCAAGATGGCCTCCGATGTAAAGCAAGTCATAGCCATGGCGATACCTGTCCACGTATATCATAAAACTAAAGTCCTTTCTGTGCTGCCGCAACTTCGAGGCATCTTTCTTATCGGTTATCAGTTTCAGTATTCATACAATTAGCCATTCAGTCTCAACATTGCAAAACTAGACCCTCCGTGAGGGTACACTGGGTTGCCTGTGGTGCGTGAACCGTTCCAGACAATTTTTTCAAGTTGGGGGGTCATTAAGACCATGTAAGGGGTCACCCAGAAGTCATACCAGCAGAGGCCCTTTGGCTCACAGGTCCTCACACGTTCGTACGACGAAACAGATCTGTCCTTGCGTAATATGTAGCTCTAACAGTGCACGATATTGTTTTGGTATTGTCTATCATTGTAGTGCCATGGTAGAAGTCTTGGTTCAGGGTTTTGGTCACGTACATTAACACATATAATCTCCTCACTGTTCTCCGTACGTTTGGTAAGGATCTGGTTGGGAGAATTTGTGTGAAAATCCATTCATTCTTATTTGGTGATCATGTCTTTTATTCTCATCACCTACGTGCATGATCGTGTATTGATATCATTTAACAATTATTCACCGAAGTGGAGGTGGCTAGAGGTGGATATTTTCCGAGCCACGAACTGAAGCGGCGAGGTAAATATCCACCACTTTCACCGACACTACTGAGGCGAATAATTGTT
>NC_090889.1:23120904-23143404 GCF_036669925.1 Montipora capricornis
GTGGCAGTGGCAGTGGCAGTGGCAGTGGCAGTGGCAGTGGCAGTGGCAGTGGCAGTGGCAGTGGCAGTGGCAGTGGCAGTGGCAGTGGCAGTGGCAGTGGCAGTGGCAATGGCAGTGGCAGTGGCAGTGGCAGTGGCAGTGGCAGTGGCAATGGCAATGGCAACGGCAACGGCAATGGCGATGGCAATGGCAATGGCAATGACAGTGGCAGTGGCAGTGGCAGTGGCAGTGGCAGTGGCAGTGGCAATGGCAATGGCAATGGCAACGGCAACGGCAATGGCGATGGCGATGGCAATGGCAATGGCAATGGCAATGGCAGTGGCAGTGGCAGTGGCAGTGGCAGTGGCAATGGCAATGGCAATGGCAATGGCAACGGCAATGGCGATGGCAATGGCAATGGCAATGACAGTGGCAGTGGCAGTGGCATTAGCAGTGGCAATGTCGGTGGCAACAGCTAGCATTGGCAGTAACAGTGGCAGCGGCATTAGCAGTGGCAGTGAGAGCGGTATTGGCATTGGCTTTGGCTTGCAGTGGCAGTGGCTGTGGCTGTGGTTGGGGCTGTGGTAAATGGTATTAACAATGGCAATGACAAAGATAAAATGGTGATAATGATAACAAGCTACTTACAAAAAATACCAAGACGATGATCACTAGGAAAAAGAGTACACATCCAATAGCGACTCCGACTATAGCTCCTACTGACAAACCATCTCTCTCAGAAGGCTGCTTCCCTTTTGTAAGTACGGGACTGCAATCTGCTCCAAACAAACGAACAAATAAAAATGATCTCAACAATCATTGTACCTAATACATTAGTGTCAGTATCTCAATTTTTATTGGCTACAAACACGCAGCTAATTAATACTGGTAAATACTGGTACTGTTATCGTTACCTCACAACTACAGACAATAGTTTTTATGCGTGGAGAGGTGACGTTTTTCCTACAGGAAACAGATTTATGCATGTAGAAGTGATGTTATTTCGCAGACAGTAGGCCTTTGTTTCTTTGCTCGCCTCCGTATTACGTCTTAGTTGGAGTTCTAAGCCTCCGAGTTGTCTGTGATTACTGTGAAAGATCGAATGGTTTTGGCTTAATGTAATATAAGGCTTCTGCCTCGCGAGTATGATCGGAACATCTCAGAAGAACTGCTTTTACAAGAACTCTAAACCTTACCCTCAGTTGTCTTAACGGGCGACTCTTTCCCTCTAAAGCAGCGTTCAAAACGTCCGCAGTAAGGTTTAGTAAGGGGAAGATTATCCTTGTCCTTCTGGCACCAATAACAGCTAACTAGACCTTCACACAACTGCGAGTTGTTTCTCTCCTGACAGTGGGGATCAAAGCATTTCGGTAGGCAGACTTTCCTCTCAGTATTATCTGGTTGCTCTGCAGGAAGGATTGCTGGACATATGGGAACGCTGCAACAGTAGTAAACATACGTTAAAAGCAGGAAGACAGACAGAGACATTGGGAGACTAGCTACATTTCAGTGAAAGCGGAAGCTACAACTAACCTGCTTTTTGGAAACTGACTGCGACAATAATGAAAATCCATTGACGAAGTGCAGGGACATTCACAGCTCACATTCAAGAAGGGACACTCGTTATCGGAGGCGCAAGGACAGGATTCCGACGTGCAGAAGGCGTCACGCACAACAACTCCTATGAAAAAGATCAATATCATGTTCATCATCATGCGGAGGCAGGATGGCCGAGTGGTTTAGGGCGCTGGTTTTCAATACGGTGACTCGGGTTCAAATCCCGCTCTGGTCGCTAGCTGGAGTTGTTCTGGGTGGGTTCAACTCCTCGGTCATCCTTGTAAATAGCCAACTGGCTGCCTCCCGCCAGTTGGGATTCTTAACTCTGTTGTTTTCATTTGAATTATTTGTTTCATTGGCCCTGAAAAGCCCCTTTAGGGGAGTGGTCAATTAAGTATTTATTATTTATTATTTATTTATTTATCTTTGCAATCATCATCGTCGTCATCGTCATCATCTTCATCATAGTAACCGTTGTCGTCACAACCATATCGTGATCCTCGACATTTTTATCCTCATCACCATCACCGTTTCAAATTCACTAGAATACATTCAGTGGCTGTGAATACTCTGACTCTAACAGTTTTACACTTTAACATACAGATGAGGTGCAACTCTGATAACAAAAAGGGGTCAGACGCTCTTAAAACTGCTTCTAACCAGTTCAGTAAAAAATATAACCATAAGGTGTTCTAAAATGAGTGGGTACTTTTTAAATTTTTATTAAGAATTATACATTCCTTAAAAGAAACTCTCACTCTTACAACAGATTGGCCCGGGCCTTAAATTATTGGAAATCATGACTATTTTCCAAAGAAAAAATTGGTATCATTAGAGTCAATTTCAAATTTTAAATTTCCCGGGCACCCCATCCTGGATTTTATGACTTAATTTGGCCGCAGCTATTGTCAGGAAGTAAATAAAGCGAAAAATCTTTTGTCTGCAGCCAACTTACGCCATAAAATCCGAGACGGGGCGCCCGCGAAATTTTTTAATACCCAATGTTTTCTACACTTGCAAGATATTTTCACGTTTTCAACTAAAATGTGGAATCTAGTAATCACTTCCAACAATTTAGGGTCAATTTGTCGTAAGAGTGGAGGTTCCCTTTAATAAGTCAAATACTAAACAAAATGCTACGTTCTGGCAAAAAACAAAAACAATACAAAACAAACAAACAAGCTGCACGGACCTAGATATACGTTTGTTCCACTTATTCGTCCAAGTTCGTACTTGCAAGGTTGTCCCTTACTAAGCTGATCAACTCCCCTTGCGGGTAGATTGACTTCATAAAAACCTCGCTTCCGTAACTCTTCCAAGCTCCGGCACTCCCTCTTAATCAAAAAACCCTTCTTTATAAGGTCCTCTGCGATATGTTTTTCTTTCTGTGTGATATGCACGTGCTCCAGAGCTGGTGCTTTGGTTGAAGACAGCAAAAAGTTCTCGTGCATTATTAAGAAGCCAGCGGTATCCATTACGAAGCATGCAAACGTGTTTGTCTGCGCGCACCTCGGATAAACCTTGGTGAGTAGCCTGTAAATTGAGAGGGATTTTCTGATCAAAGATTAAATTGTGTGATCCATTTTCCGAGCAGATTTTCGATACAAAACATGTATATCTATTCCTGTCAGTGATTTTTCATGGTCGAAGAAACATTTCGTGACTGACAAAGAATGATCACTTTTCGTACGACATGTGGTGTGTGTTGCTTTTCTTTTGATGAGTGAGGTTGGATGGTAGACTGGTAACAAATGCCGAATGCCTGAATAATCATACAATACGTTTTTCGTGAACTGCGACTAATAATTTATTTCAGCATAGAGCGAAGTTAAAATATTTCAAAAAGGCATGCGTACCTATAGAAATATCTCAAGGGAAAGTCAGCTCCCACAACTCCTAGAACGTTGTCACTTGACTCCCCACGATATATGGAGCGGGCCATGGTTATCACCTCTCCAGCTCCACCCATGTCCAAATAAGGCGTTGTAAGGGTTATGAAACCAGAGTGACTTAAAGCAGTGTGGTACCTGAAAAATGTGAACAATAACTCAAGACATTTAAATTGACTGACACGCCAAAAAACCTAAGGACTTCACAAACTTCACAAAAGCTAGAACATGTTTAAAACAGACGTAGTGAAACACGATTTTACCTTCTGGTCATCATTCTATTTATACTGAGGTCTCGTTAAACCTGGTTGGTTTATATAGGCCACTTAGCTGCTTTGGAATCAGGCATTAAAACATCATTTCTAACCTTAATAAACTGTAAAAATACTACCAAGAAAATGTTATTGCACACAAGCCAGAAAGTCTCTTATCAGTTGCAGCTGATACTGATCGTTTGTGGTGCATAACGTGGCCTGATTTTAAAACTTTAGACTATAGAAATCATTGCCTCAGCAACAACGAAAAGAGCAGAGCACTTAGTGCAGTTTACAACACCAAATAGTTGTCAATGTAGGTACCGATGTTCAATAATCGCCACGCACAAAATAAGGAAGTCAAGTACCCACGCTTGTCTGCAACCTCATGCTCAGGCTGCACGGATAACGTTTCTTCAGGTTGGTGTGTAGTATTTGGCATTTTTTAACTCCACCCTAAGGCCAACAAGGTGATTAATCCAAAGCACAAGCTAACCGTTTGGTCACTTTTAACTCATCAATTCAAACCACAACTGCCTTATGATAATTTCGATGATACTGATTATAACTACTTCTTTAACTGAAGACATGGACGAGTGTCGAGAAAAAAGCCGCTTAGCTGCGTCTTCCCACTTAACACTCAAACATTTCATTAATTAGAATGTCGAGCTCCATTAAGCCCTTTACTCACCATGGTCTTTGCCTTGGGTCAAACGTTTTAGGTATCGCATGGCCTGGAGTCGTCCTAAAAACCCCGTTTGCTGTCCCAATGTATCTCCACACCAGATACTGTGTGAGCGCAGCTTTGTCACGAAGCCATAGATTTTCAACTTTCCAAGTAGCAATAACTGTGTTACGGATGTCGCGTTTTAGTTTGGAATGTTCACTCTCCTGATTTCCCATCATGTAATTATCCAGCAGCTGTACATCAACTTTGGTCTCATTCGCGCCTATATACGCGTAGGGGTCCAAGAATGCTCCCGGAGCAAATTTCACCACGGTTGTCACTACATGAACGAAAAGATAAGCTGAAATAAAATCAACTGAATCGCGTACCCTGCTCAGGGGGCGAAGACATTTAGATCACGAATCCCTCCAGATATCAGCTTTTCAACGCATGCATCGAAAGCATTGTCATTGGTTTGGTTTTAGGTTACTTCTCGTTGCGATTGGTTGGCAAAACTCACCCAATTTTCTAAACTGGCCAATGAGACCAACCTTGTCTTGTTCCGAATTCTGATTAGCTAGACTATTTGTGTTTATTTCCTCGCAACTTACTGAACTTTTTCGCTATATATAATCAAGTTTGTATGGTAATACCAACTATATAAATCTTGTGTACCTATTTCCTATCATATGATTATGAAGAGATGTGGTAGCTCCAAGTTAGTCCTTGTTAAGAGGTCGGCGCATACCAATCCACATGTGCCCAAACTAGAAATGATACACCCGCGTTAAGAAACTGATTCTATTCAAAGTGTTTTCTCGATCAGTTAACCAGTGAAGAGGTTGCTTAGCAGCAGGATGGGGGAGTGGACCGAGTAGCAAGGAGAAAAATATCAGTGAATCGAGCGAGGCCTGAGGAGAGACCAAGCCTCACTCAACTCACCGAATTTCTTTTTAAATCCGCTTGCTCGCTGCGCCCAGCAATCCAATAACATGCTCAACATGCTTTCTGCGTCACTTTTTCAGGCTTACCGTTAGTTACAACCTGTCCAAAATGCAAGCAAGGGTTTTGAGGCGGATCCAGGTCTATCCGGTGATATTTGAATGAATAACCTATCGAAACAAAAGGAAAAAAACTCTCTCTCAAGTGATAGCAAGATGGTGTTGTCCAGCTGAGGAACAGCTTACATTGTACTCCTCGCAGTTAATTCATTTATGTATAATGGTAACCACAGTATGGTCACAAGGGTACGGGAACAAAGCGATTGGCACAGCTAAAACTGACATCTGCGAACTGCGCGAGGCCTGGAGTCGAAACCCGAAAAGGGGCCGATGACAAGCTTCAGCGCTAAGAGAACGGAGCCCACTACCTTTTTCGCCGCAAAGTCGATAAACAAGTGTGATCAAGGAATATTGTAAATTGGAAAAGCGGCCATCAAAATCATCGGAATCGTAATAGTAGTCGTAACAGTTTCTCAACGGTTGCGAACTTCAAAACCAAAAAAACCTAAAACCTTCATGTTGTAAGATTTCGCAGTTAAATTAAACTTACCCTCTGGGATTTGTAAAGTGCGTAAGACCTCAATATGGTAAGACACAGGTGTGACCACACCCACAGAGAACTCTGTTCTTTCCACAGGAGACCAGACATAAGAAGATTCCAGTTTCCTCATGGTTACTCCGTCCATTCTATCTCCGCCACGGAGTAAATATCGTGTGGCTGGATAGGTTTTCGATCCAGATAAACCTCTGTTTAAAGAAACAATTTATCCTTAAGACTTCGATCACACTAATAAAGATGATATGCATGAAAAATGCCAAACAGCATTTCTGAAATCGTGGATAATTTTTTTTAAAAAGAAGGTATGAAAACCCATATGTTGTGATATTACAGTCATGTTGAATTGGTTCCATTAACGGGGCCCAGAAATGAACCAGTCTTCTGGGGAATGAGTTCGACACTTTTGCTTATGACAGATATTCAACAAATTCAATCTATCTGGCCATACGTTTGTACTCTCATCACGCACAGATGACGTCAAAACGTGATAAGAACGAAAAAATAGTAGAGGTACTCGGTATGTGATGAGCCGCGGGCGAGTAACTTGACTAATGTTTTTATACCATGTTTTGACGTCCTTGGTGTGTCCTACGAGTACACACCCAGAGGCAAATGCATTATGTTAGTTTTATACATTGTTTGGATATCAATAGGCCATTTCCGAGTTCATGTCTGCCTCCTCTTCAAAGCGAGTCTAAGTGCGAAGTACTAATTTTCATAACAAAAACTTCGCACTTAGACTCGCTTTGAAGAGGAGGCAGACATGAACTCGAAAATGGCCTATTGTCCCGCACAAAGATTAGAAATCAACTGAAGAATGATCATCGCAGTTGTGAACGCAATATTATACCCGACATCCCTCACAAGATTAGAAATGCAGTGAAAAATCGTAGTAGTTTTTATTTGCATGGACATTGAGAGGGTTAATTTGGTTTTCTGATCTACAACAAGAGAGCACGCCGCCTTTTGGCTAAAGTGCCGGATTATTTAGGGTCGTGATTACCTCATTGTATCTCATCTTAATCAGTGCACACTTTTACGTGGAAGGAGAACGCGCTATTCTGTAGACAGTGACGTCATTCATGCGTCAATATTTAATCACAATTTTCCCTCGACCATCCACCTTAAGCATTCTCCTTTGGTAATCACAGGGTTATGAAGCTATACATTCTTACTTTGTCATTGAGTCAAACACCTCGTTGAACTCCGAGTCTGGTTCCAAGGTTCTCACGTCCATAAAAATGGGGTCCGCATACGCATCATTTGGGGCTGGCAGGAGAGGGTGTATTAAGGTCCTTCCCGTGCCGCTTATCATGAAAGCGTAAGTGGTCTGGCCTTGGTTAAAGAATGTAATATCTGACAAAAGGTCCTCGATGTTGATATCGGTGCCAGCTACGCCAATAAAATTTCCTTTATTGTCATAACATGGAAGAGTGATTGACATTAGGAGACCTGAAAAAAATGTGACAAAGAAATGTTTTAGAGCATTTAAAAGACTCAAGATCCACGATCAAGTTCAAGGATCTGATCGCCTATTTGCTTTTCAAATAAGATGGATCGTTTGGCTTTAATTTTTAAGGCTTAAAGGGGCAGTGTCATGCTATTTCGGTCCTCTGTAAGAATGTAAAAAAATGCCGTTTATTTATACTCAGGACTTTGTTACTACACTGAGACTAAATACTGTCTTCTGTTACGGATGACAAGGATGAAAATGGATTGCATTTTGAAAACAAAAAATACAAACCTGTCCCAAAAGCATCAATATATGGAACTGAGACCACTGGGTGATCAAGCCTTTCAGGCGGTAAAAAGTTGTAGTAGGTCGCCATTTTAATCCTCAGTGTGTTTATGTCCTCTGTTGTTACGTATGTGTATTTCCCTGACTGAAGA
Source organism: Montipora capricornis (assembly GCF_036669925.1). Lineage (NCBI taxonomy): Eukaryota > Metazoa > Cnidaria > Anthozoa > Scleractinia > Acroporidae > Montipora > Montipora capricornis. The sequence goes on from NC_090889.1 coordinate 23,128,701, forward strand.
AAACAACAAATACTTTAAGTCGTTACATCTTACGAACTGCAAATTTATTTACAAAATATCACAGCACAAACTTCCCCACCCTCCTCTGTTTCTCTCTCTCTCTCTCTGTGCCTCACTCAATAGGGCCGTTTATACGAGAGAAAATAAGCCGCGGCTTACTCTGGCCGCGGCTTACATAAGACGCGAACACCCCGTATAAATGGCACAAAATCTACGTTCACGGCTTTCTCAAGCCGCGGCTTGACCTGGCCTGGGAGTTTATACTCGTATAAATAGTTCCTTTCGCGAATTATGTACGCCGCGGCCAGAGTAAGCCGCGGCTTATTTTCTCTCGTATGAACGGCCCTAATCTCTCCTCCTACTTTATCTTTTAACCGTCTTTGGATGTGGGGTGACAACTTGTTTCGAGGGGAAAACAAAATTCATACGGGAATCTGAAGATGTTGCTGGAAATCGGGAGACTCAGAAAATTTTCTGGAAGGATGACATAGTTCTAACATATCGTGGCAGATAAAAGCGGGACATTGAACAAAATTTGTATTTCGATCGGTTAAAACAAACAAGACTTTAAATTACGCAGAGTGTCGCTCAAATAACGTTTGTTACAGTTGTCACCTCCCGTTAGACAAACATTAACGCGATGCATCCTACCGTTACCGTTGTCTTCCCTTGAGAAATATCTCTGGGAAAGCCATATTTTGATGTATTTTGTTTGGCTATATCTGCGAGTATTTCCGCGTTAGCCGTGCCTATGCCATACGTAAAAATAATGATCGAGTTGTTGAGCTCTGAATTGCAGTCCCTTATGATCTTGAAAGTCGATGAGATGTTATCATCATTTGGTTCTCCGTCAGTGAGAAATAATATCACTCTTTTCTTGTTTGGTGTAGTTTCATCTGATGCAGATGCCTTCAATAGAGCACACGCCTTTTCAAATGCCACCTGATAGATAGAGTCTCCTGGGAAGAAAAAGATCATTACGCAAATTAATGGCGTGCGAACTCAAAGGGGAAAGTTTAAAGGCAGTTTTAGTAAGGGCGATAACGGCAACTAGAACGCCACAAATCAAGTGGTTAATGAGAAACAGCAATGGTTGTGTATGTGCACGTGCGTTTTTACATTTTGGTACATTGCTTTTTCTGTCCTCTGCAAAACAACAACTAAAATGACCAAACTTCATGTTTTCTTGAGAGGATGGCCGCAATTTCTCTTTTCTCGTCCTAATTTTGATGCCGTTCATAATAGTTTAGTCCCTGGAGAGCTCGTCAGCATTTTCCAAGTAAAAGAAATTGGAATGATCGCGAGAGTTATGAAAACGAGAAGCTACATTTGGTTGCTGACGCCGTTGTCGTTTTCTTAAGCTCCCATATGAATCATAGAGCACAGTTACGAAAAGTCAGGATTAGTGAGATTTTTCATGGGAGGTAGGTCCAAACACTAGGCTGTAGAGACTACGTCCCTGTGGCCGGAAAATATCTAAATATCTAAATTCTGATTCGGAAGTGCTATCACTCCTTTTTAACTGGTGGAAATGAGGATCTGACATTTGGCTGTCACTCCAACGAGCTTCAAGAAAAAAGCATATTGTACACTGCAGTTAATGAATAAATAGGCATGAGAAATTACTCGGCTTGATTCTGATTCTATAAGAGCAGTGCCAATAGGTAAAGAAAATACTTGTAAGTATTTTTAAAGACCACGTGCAAATTTTGTGGGTCTTTGAAAATTCACCTCGTGGTTATTTATTCCAAAGTAGACTCAAAATCATATGAAATTATAGAACAACACAAATTGGAACAGTAGTAGTAGATTAATGTCTTTCAAGCCCTACCCCTTCCATTGAGCCCATCCACATACTTTTCCAGACTGTTTCTGTTCGCGGGAACTGCCAGGGCTAACCGCTGGCTATAGCACGGGCTCACTCCAATACCTTCATTGGTTGATGCTTTATTATTGAATGACACCACACCGATCTACGATGCACAATTGAAAGTAGGTACTGATGAGGTAAGATATTCAAACAAAGATAAAAAAAAGAGGTAATTCACTATTTTGTTAATGAGGATTGTGGGTCGTTCAGTTTTTTGTGGGGGCAAAACGGTCATTTTTTTAGGAGGTGATTTAAAATTGTAATTTTCCCCTTTTTCCCACTCAAAGGACTGGATCTGCCCGCTGTAATGCACTCGGAACTGATCACAAGTCAAATGCCATATGACCACTAGCCGTATACCACAAAAAGTACCTTAATGGTGGACAATGAATGAGTTGCCAGTAATCGGATCCCTGTCTTATGCGCATAGGATTCTGGGATCGCCAGGGGGCAAACATTACCAGTCGCTACAAGAAAGTGTATGGTAAAAAGTTGTTTCGACGTCCAAATCAACGATTTTGGACAGAGATCAACGCTTTTTTGCCACTGTTTTATCAGAAGTGGATTTGGGCAATATTGATACGTGGAAAGTGTAGGTTTTTGTTTGAATAACCGTCAAATATATGGTAAAATCTACCGATAAACTTCCTTGCTTGCGTAAGGTTTGGTCTCGAAATATTGCAAAATTAGGTATAAATCGGGAGGAAATCAGGACTCAATAAAACCTTTTCAGTTGGATTTGCGTGTGTACAGGCTACTTTTAGCTTATTTCTAAGCTCATGGATACAAATGATATCGATCTGGAAGGCCCGTACACGACTGCTGTTCGCATATTTGCCGCTTCTGTCTCGGTTAAATTGACCGATTTAGCTTCTTGTTTGTTTTCATCGGGGTAACACGATGGTTTAGAGGATTACATGATAATTTAATTGTCGCATGCAGAGTTAGTACAAGTCCCTCTACTAACTCTGTCGCATGTTATGTATTTTGATACCAAAGGTCATTTCTGGGTAAATTCTGCATTTATCGCCTGTTTCCTTTGACCCTTGTTGTTTCTGTTTAGCGACTGTGGTCCTTTATATGCCTTCTGAAGCATTTCTCTAAGTTTGGCTTGTTTTGTTCGGTGACAGAACAGCCTCTATCTTGTTAACTGTGCATTTGAAAGGATAGGAATTTTTAAATAGCTTAAAAGCTGTGTACAATTTTTTATTTCGCATTGTTTGTATTACCGGGCCCGGCTATTTGTTTTTGTAGCAAGATCATGGTTGTGTTTCTTTTGCGACTATTCGTCTCTTTATCCTTTCTTTATTATTGTAGCTTCTTAGAGAGCTATGCAACACTTGAAATTGAAAATCTGCTTTGATACGGCTGTGGCTTCGTCATCGTTTCGCTCCGCACTATAACTGCGGTTTATGTTGCGGGAGCTCAGTATTTTCCTCCTTTTAATTTGTTTTTGTCAGTTTTTTGGCTGTGTTTGGGTACACATGTAAATACAACTGAAAAGGCTTTATTGAGTCATTTCCTCCCGATTTATACCTAATTTTGCAATATTTTGAGACTATTTCACAATAAACCTTACGCAAGCAAGGAAGTTAATTGGTAGATTTTACCATATATTTGACGGTTATTCAAACAAAAACTTACACTTTCCACGTATCAACATTGCCCAAATCCATTTCTGACAAAACAGTGGCAAAAAAGCGTTGATCTCTATCCAAAATCGTTGATTTGGACGTCGAAACAACTTTTCGCCGTACATTTTCTTGTAGCGACTGGCAATGTTTGCCCCCTGGCGATCCCAGAATCCTATGCGCATAAGACAGGATCCGATTACTGGCAACTCATTCATTAGAAACGTGATGGGAGGGGTGGGGGAGAAAGCCAAAAAAAATTCATGCAACGCAAAACGACAAGAAAATTGAATCGTGCAAAGAAGAAGGCAAAGAAAGGAAAAGTAATACACCTGCAAAAAAATAAATTAATCAATTAAAAATCCTGCGTAAGCCCCACCCCCTCCCTCGTTTTTTTAAATGGTCCGTCCTTTATTCATTTGTGGTGAGAGAGCACTTGAGATAAACAGTTGGAACTCTTGCTCAATGAACTTAAGATGCCATTTTATGTTAAATTTTGGATGAGTAAACTAAGAAATGAAAAGAGAAGGGTGCAAAGAGTCCTTTGAGTTCAAGTTTGAGACAACTCAGCGCGCTTCATTTCTGACACTACCAAGTCGTTGATATAATGAAGAAAGAAAGAATGATAGATAGAGCTTTGATACAACTTTTGTCATAGCTCAACATTTAATTAAACGACTTTCAGTCAATTGACGCGGCCGGAGATAATCGAGAGCGCAAACGATCAACAACGTGGCAAGACTTGAGCGGATTTTTAATTTTGACGCGCCGGTTGTACTAATCCAAAAAGGGCCTGCTAACAATGATAGATTTAATCAATCCTTCTTCAACGCGTTGCACACTTACTTGATCCTTGGGATTCATGGTTTCTAAAACTAATTTCGCAGCTTCTTTGGCGATTTTCATTCTCTCGCCTACCATGGACGCACTTGTGTCAATAATCAACACGACGTCTTTAGCCTTAGGTGTAGCTGTTTCCACGTAAAATGGTCTGTAGCGAGGATCATATCTTGGACAAGGATCTTGATCGTCATACACAGGAAAATTTGTCATGACACCTTCCTCGGAACCAAAATACTGCCATTTGATGAAAGGATACTGCTTAAAGATCTCTTTCATTACTTTCAAAACCTCTTCGGTATGTAAGTGTCTCGGATTGCGCGGAGCGCTTCCTGAGATCTTCAAGCAGATATTGTTGAGGTCCACTTTGGAGCGAAATCTTTCATCGTACTCCAGAGTTGATTTATCAACATGGCAGCATTCTTTGGCGGTTGTGTTTCTTGGAGGTTTGTTATATGAATCCTGAACTGCTTTCCTTAGCCGCTCGGCCACATCAAATCGCGTTTTGAACTTGTCTTTCAGCTTCAGGGCGAGTTCAGGGGTAAGTTTGTTTCCATCAATGGTTTGCTGTGTGTATTGAAGGCGGTTAAAATATGCCTGTAAATAAAACAAGGTAATTAGAAAAACGCTCCTTTATTGAATCACAGTAATACGTGCAGCATTTATACTGTTTCCCGTTTACCTGTTTCCCTGTCTTAATCTAGGTTAGGGAATACAGAAACAATTGACTTGGCTGATAAGTAAAGTAAGAGACCAGGAGTAAGAAAAGGAACGAAATTCAAAATTTAAAACTTAATGAGGAGACAGAGAAAGAGCGAAGTTTTCGGGAGGTACGTGGAGTCTTACAGCTAAAGGCCAAACAAGGGAAAAGAAAAGAAGGAACTTTTAGAAATTTTATCTCAGCCACTATTCTGAGTGAACGGTTGAATGATTAAGCAAGAAAAAAGTTTTCTATTGCTTTTATAAAATAACTTCCTCTAAAAACTACAACGCGTCACACAACCATGTTTACATACTCTCATGCAAACACGCCTCTCGGCCAATCAGAGCGCGTGTACTATCTTAGTTATTTTATAAATATCCTTAGTTGATATTCAGCACGTTACACTTCACATACGGCCACAGTGTACTCAACTAATATTAAGCTGATAAACATAAATTCCCGTGTCGTGCAGAAAGTTAGCGTTTTTTGTCCGCCTTTTCTGTAATAAACTCGGACAACTGTGCCTTTGCGATCAACGCCCTGAATAGCAAAACAGTTATGCTTCTTAGGGCCGATTTACACGATACGATTTTGTCGCATGCGACAAGCTCGCGACAGGCCTACGACATGACTTACGATGGTCGCAGCGTTTTAAAACATGTTTTAAAATGCTACGACATTTTTTCTGACGTACACAACAATCGTAAATCCAGTCGTGGGCTTGTCGTAAGCCGTTGTCGCATGCGACAAAGTCGTACCGTGTAAATCGGCCCTTAAACTTCCAGAATCATGATTCTCCCGCGCGCGATTTCGCATTAAAAATCTTTGTAAACAGGAAGTTAACAGCTATCGGTGCTGCAACAACACATACATCCGTGATATACCAAATATAAGCAAACGATTCACGTTTTACATTGACTGCAAGTGCCGAATTAGTCATTATTTAACTTTTAAAAACTTTGTTTTTGGTCAGAGGTTATTTTGTTTCAATGCATCACTGTCCTCATTCATGCCTTGTTGTTTGCTGTACTTGTTTCTTTATATACCTGCAGCGATCACGAATATTTGACAATGACTTACTAACGCACACGATAATTGATTGAGTTTAACTTACATTACGAAAAACTATGAGGCAAACTATAAATGGCCGTATTAATTGTAAAGATTGACGAATCAGCTTTATTTAGCGGTAAAGTGAATCCAGTTGTTCCTTGAAAAACTCGCTTTGAGGAGCTTACTTCAAGAAACAATAAGACTGAAAAGCGAGACTAGTTTAGGTGAGAGGTACGTTCCAGTAGCTAAGCGGAACTAGGTGAATGCTCAAAAAGAGCTGACTCCTGTTCACTTTAACAGTCGATGGAAGAGAAATTGTAAATTGTTAAAAGTTAATTTGCTTATAGTTTGCGCAAAATGAGAAGAACATGTACAGTCACAATAATAAGAGGGTTTCAGTATATCTTACTTGAAGTTCGTCCGCACCAAGAGCATCATCTGCAAATATACGTAGCTCTCGCGCAATGAGACTAGGATCCAATACATTTGCACCAATCTGAGACGAAAATACAGCAACAACTGTTAGTACAAACTCGAGAAAAGCCATGTTTAAAGAACCTGTATGACCGAAAGCGGCCATATCGGCTAACTTCCTCATCCGCGTAGTTTGCTATGAAGGCTTCGTCATGCAAAGTTAAAATACTGAAATGTGCAAATGAATTAATTTGCGTAATTCAGGCAAATTACTCACATCGATGAACAGAAAATAGCGCTTTTGTTCAGTTCCTTTTTCAAAGTTTTAGACTTACATTTCACGGTAGATCGAATACACACTGGAAAACAAAAATCAGACAGTCTACTAATCTTTTAGTTTGTTTTCGATACGATTTGGTAACTCGCATTAGGCCCGCAAAAAAGTTGCCAGTGAAAGTAAAAGACACCTTCTTCTTAAATTCTGAAAATATGATTGCAAATTTTGTTTGAACTTGATACTGATGTGGCAGTTTTAATTATCAATAAGTGCATTTTGCGGTTAGCAGAGATAGTGACAGATAAGGACAATGTAGACAGGTAGTTGACGTTGGAGGGAAAGGAAACTTCAGGGTAAACTACAAAACTAGGGTAGCTGCTTACATGCTTTGTGGGTTTTGTTTTAATTTCTGGCAGTGACTGAACGAAACGTGGTGTCTGATCATGAATCCGAAGAGTTTGAAAAGTGAAACAATAATAGTTTTTTTACTGGACTCAGTATTTACAAGGCTAGCATACTGATAGAGTACTTCAAATTAAAGAACTGGAACAGTTTTGAATTCCCATTCAAGCAGAATGCTTACAGCCTCCAGTTTCTGAGAGTTCTCTCAATGAAGCCCATGGTTTGGCGAGGAAATTTGCCGACACCACGTGAACTGAACAAGGTCGAGATAGTGGGAGAGAGGTGTATTTTCCAATTATTCGTTTCGTTTTAATCCCCAGCGCTCACCGCGAATGTCACTATCTAAGTAAACACGCATTTTAATTGAATACCGTAAATGACTTCCTTTAAGGGGGGGGGGGGGGGGGGGGGTAAACTTGAATTGGAGTGGAATCATTAAGGAGTTCAAAGAAGGGATTGTATTATTAAAAAAATGTTTTGAAACACCAGATTGCTCGGGAACTGTTTGGTGTCCATCCACTAATTTCTAACTTCAAATTCCAATTTTAAACCTTCATAAAATCTTCAATATTTCCCACTTTGAGAACAATTATCTCTTCCCAAATATATCCAAACCATACAACAAATATAATGAAAAATAATAAAAAACAGAAAGAATAGATTTAACAATGGCGAGGAGACCTAAAGGAAACTATGAAGCTTATATTAATTAGGTCTCCTCAGTTAATTATTGTTTTACAAGATGAAATCGAAAAGAAGATAAGAATATGACGACGGATACAATTACAATTAGAATTACATACAATTACAATGTCAAACGGAAGGATACGATACGAAAAAAAAAAAAAAACGAAAACCTGCAAAAAAGTTAATACTTAAACACATTTATAAGAAAACTACCAGTAGTTATTACAGAAAAACGCCTTACGTGCTTTTTTAAAGGAGACAGAAGAGGACGAGTTGACGATTTCGGTACTCAAGGAGTTGTAAAATTTAGGTCCTTGGTAAAAAACGGAAAATTGTTTGATGTTAGTTCGACAAAAAGGCAAGCGATATAAATGAGAGTTTCTTGTATGATACGAATGAATTTCTTTCTGTAAGGTGAATTTACAGTCAAATTTTAAAGGAAGGGCACGGTTCTGGTAAGAGTACATGAATAAACCTAATTGTAGTAGGTGTATGTCATGGAATTTTAAAATACCAAGGTTTCTAAAGATTGGATCAGTATGTGCATAGAAATGGGTTTTAGCTATAGTTTCCACCACTCGCTTCTGAAGAATTTCAAGACGAACAAGGTTAGATTTGTAAGTGGAGGCCCAAACTAAGTTGCAGTAAAAAAAGTATGGGTAGACAAGTGAAAAGTATAAAGTTCGTAGAGATTTTGTCGACAAGTAGAAATTAGATTTGCGAATTATTCCGATAGACTTTGAGACTTTATTAGCCACATGCGAGATTTCGGACTTCCAATTTAAATTTTCATCTAGGATTACTCCCAAGAAAACTGTTTCTTTTACCTGATCAAGTTTATAATCATTTATTAAAAGTTGAATATCATAACTTACACGTTTTTGACTTGGTTTAAATACCATAAATTTAGTTTTTTTCAGGTTTAATGAGAGCTTGTTAATTCTAAACCAATTTGACAACTTATTAAGCTCAGTATTCAATATGTTAGCTAGGCAATCTGCATCCTTATGGGACAGATAAACGTTGGTATCATCAGCAAATAAGATCAACTGTAATATTTTAGATGCGTTGTTTATATCATTGATGTAAAGCAGAAAAAATAAAGGTCCTAAAATGGAGCCCTGTGGGACACCACATGAAATGTTGGTACGTGAAGAAACATGACCGTTGTATTCAACAAATTGAAGTCTGTTTGAAAAATAGCTCTTTATCAATTTCAAGGCCAAGCCACGTATGCCATAGTGTTCAAGTTTATCAAATAAGATAGAATGATCAACTGTGTCAAAAGCTTTCGAGAGGTCTAAGAAGACGCCAATCGCTAATTCACCGTTATCCAACGCAGATTAAATTTTATCGTGCAAATCAATCAAAGCAAGCATGGTATAGAATGATTTTTCCTAAAACCGAACTGGTTATCACAGAGAATATGTAAATTAGTCAAATAGTCAAGTATGCGATTGTAGATGATTCTCTCTAGGAATTTAGAAAAGCTAGTTAAGATCGAGGTAGGCCTATAGTTGGTGAACAATGACGGGTCATCAGCTTTAAACAGAGGTATTACTCGAGCTATTTTCATTTGATCTGGTACAATACCATAAGCAATTGACAAATTCATAATGTGAGCCAGGGGTTCTGAAATAATTTGAATGGATTCTTTAATTATAGAAATTGGGATACTATCATAGCCAGCCGCCTTTCCGGAGGCAAAAGATTGGGCAATGGTAATAATTTCATCTGTTGTTGTTGGGTTAAAGAAGATTGATTCCTGGAAGGTTCCGGATAAAAAGTCTTTATGTGAACACGAAGGAGACTGAATTTCTCTTGCAAGGTTAGGACCAATATTGGAGAAGTAACTGGAAAACCTATTTGCGACTTCTATTGGATCAGAGATTTCTAGATTATCGGATCTAAACACTGTATTTACTTGAGGTTTTGACTTTTTTCTATTTAAGACTTCATTTAGAATTTTCCAAGTGGCATGGGTATTTGATTTAACATCTTGCAATTTCTTCTCGTAATACAAACGCTTAGCCAAACGGAAGGTGTGATTCAGTTTGTTTTTATATGCTTTATAGAGCGAAGCATTGACCATTGATGGAACACGGAGATATTTTTTTATAAAGATTATTCTTCCTTTTGATTGATTTAAGAAGAGCTTTCGTTAACCACGGTTTTTTAAAGCGCCTTTGCTTACGGGTTACCCTTTTGAGAGGGAAGCAGTCATTGTATATCCCTGAATACAATTCAAGAAAGCGGTTGTACGCAGTATTTGGCTCGTCGCAGTCTTTTAGCGGAGACCAATCAACACCTTCTAGTTTTTCAACAAATGAAGGAATGTTATCTGGGTTCTTGTCTCTAATAAAAACGGGATCTTGTCTACAGCGATTTACTAGCATGGTATCCGAATGGATTGAAAAAACGGGTAGATGATCTGAAATGTCAGTAAATATTAAGCCGCTTCTCGAACGGTCGAAAAAATTATTCACAAAAATATTATCAATTAACGTAGCGGTGTGAGAGGTAATTCGCGAGGGACGAGTAATCAAAGGAAAAAACATATTAGAGTACATTCCATCTAGAAATTGGCCTGTAAGCTGTAAACGTCACACAAAAATTTACAAAATATCCCACAATATAGCTTCATGTGATGAGCATAGAGATTTTTAATTGCTTGAAATGCGAATTACGAGATATGAACGTTAAATCCATGTTAAGCGACTAAAAAACGATGTTTAGGGCCTGATTGCATGAGCCGGGTTGGCCCGGTTAGCCGGGCTGGTGTCACTTTGCCGGGATCTCGGCATGCTTCTTAAACGCAACAAAAATCAACTTTGCGATTACATGACAACCGGGCCAGCCCGGTTAGAAGCAGCCCGGCTAACCGGGCCAGCCCGGCTAACCGGGCCAGCCCGGCTCATGTAATCAGGCCCTTAGGCTAAGTCCCGGGGCGCTTTCCATCTCGGTATGGAAAAATCGGTGAGAATTTTCCGCCAAATGGAACAGTACAAGTTTCTCCTGGTTCGGGAGCAACAAAGCGCGCATTTTCATGAAGAAGCATTGTTCTAGTGTGATGAGGCAAATGGTTCAGCGATATTCCGGTCCAGTTTCGGTAAAAACGAAAAAAGAGGAATACATCTGAAGGTGTTCCTTGTTTTCCGAGAAATTTCCAGTGGGTAAGACTGTTCTATTTGTTTTCCCACCGGAACAACCGGTATTTCCATGCAAAAGGAAAGCGCTCCCGGCCTCAGTAGCCAACCTCGTTTCCAGGTAAAAGAACTGGGAACTAGGTTGCTTGTAGCGGGCACTTGGAGTTTACCCTTGGAGCGGGATTGGAGCGGGATCAGCGGAATCGATCTCCTTCTTCCTTCTTCAGAGGCCAGCTTTCCAGGAAGCCTGATGCTCCTCCCTTGAAGTCAAAGGTGTCAACTTTTGGGTGTAAGGAGCTTTTGGGGGGTCCAAGGATGTTGTGGAGAACCGTAAAAATAAAGTAAAATTTTTGAAGAGGCTAAATTTCCTGTGGATTCATGCTAATTAAGCTGAATGGTTCGTTTAAATGGTCGCTGTATATGTAATGCCTGGTTTTCGGCAATCAACAACTGTCTAGCTAATCGGCCTCGCAAAGTACAGCAAGGACGCAGCTGATCAACAAGGTCGAACCGAAAGCATATACAAGGCGCCTCTGACAGCCGCTATACAGTCCATCAATAACCTTGGAGCACAGCCTACAGCCAGTTCGAATAAGCTGTATGCTGGTTTTTGCTGAGGGATTCTAAAAAGCTGACCTTTTACTATGATTTCAAGATACGAAAGGGCAAATTTTCTGCAAAATTTCATGCCCAGAAACGTCTTCGTTTTTAAGATATGAAGGAAATTGTGGCACCCGAAATAAACACGAAACGTTTCCTGGGTTTCGAGAAACGCAAGCCAGGGTCGAGAACCAACACAAACTCAGCCCACTTATCGCATCACCAGGAATCGAGCCCGGGGCCACATTGGTGAGAGACGAGTGCTCATATGGAAACCAGGCATATCACGACTCGTTGCACCCCAAAGGTGGTCTTGGCGCGGAAATTCACATAACCAAATCAGCATCTCATTGGCTGCTATTCACATTCCGCGGATGCATTGAGGCATATCGTCTTTCCGGTGGCGAATTCCCGGGCGGTTTTAGCTGGTTCAGCGCCGCTTCACGAAGACATTTTCATCTTTATCCAACGTTTGGTGGTGGCAAAGCTATCTCTTGCATCTGTCCAGCGCCTTACTCCAAGAATCTTCGCTTACTGATTCAATCTCGACGCCGACGAACGATTTCATTTTTAAAAGGAATCGTTGTCTCGTTCTGGAAGTGTCGTGCCGTGGTTGTTCATTTCATCTGATGTGTTTGCGAAAGATTTGAAGCTTCTGTTGGTTATATTCTTCAGTGATTCTTCGTCAGTGACGAAGTTTCTTAACAAAGGTTAGTCGTTTTTCTCTTCTGACGATGTACTCAATAAGGGTCTTCCCGAAGTTTTGTAGTAAGCGATCTCTGTTTTCCCAAAACATGATACATTTGTGGCATATGCGTGACTCTCAGAGAGATTTCAGCTTACGCCAGGCTTTGATTTGTGCTTGTCTCGGTCGTTTGCGATATTTTGTACTCACACCCTGTTCGTTAATTTTCTAGGAACTCTGTTTTTCCGACAAACGCGTTATTTTGAGTAGTGTGGTAGGTGGCAGTGTACAACATTTGTTTTAACACTTCAATCACACATGTCAACAATGGAGAAATTGTGGCTAATCGCGACGATTTTTCTGCTTAATCTTGGTAAGTTAGCCAATTGTAAACAACTTTCTTATTCACTGTTGTTCCGTTTTTCAACAATGTACTTTCTTGAAACTGTTTATACTTACCTGCTAGTGCTGTACATTGTTGAAGGACGTGATCTGCCACGAAATCACCTCTTCCTCCAGAGTTCATGCCGACAGAAGAATGTCTTCGAGGTTTCTATGGACAGTACTCTCGAGTTTTTGTGCAGTTTCAAAAATCCATGATGCCCACCTGCTATGTGTGGGTAAATTTGAAAATTACGAAGTTAAGTTTAAAAGTAAATTGCAGGATTTCCATTGTTTTTAGTCCATGTTTTGATATTCTAGAAATCCTACCCTTCTTTATAGGCGGGGTACAAAAGGAATCTTTGTGGCGAACCCAGAACGATTTCTGAACCCAGAAAGATTGAAGAAAATAAATGGGAAGTGAGAAACATTGGCTTCTGGGCTGACATGTTGATAAACTTCTTTTCACCACAAGTTTACGCGTGCCCTCTGAGCACCTGACATATACCCCTTCGTAAAACAGAAGCATTGGACCGAAAATACTATTAACGTTAACACGTGCAATTTCAGCAAGGTACAGATTTTGGGGTGTTTCTAAAACGAAGACCCAAAAACGAAGACCTAAGACCTAAGACCCACTGATCTAAAACGAAGACCCTGTGATCTAAAACGAAGACCCACTGATCTAAAACGAAGACCCCGTGATCTAAAACGAAGACCCTGTGATCTAAAACGAAGACCCACTGATCTAAAACGAAGACCCCGTGATCTAAAACGAAGACCCCGTGATCTAAAATGAAGACCAGCTGATCTAAAACGAAGACCCTGTGATCTAAAACGAAGAACGAAGACCCACCTCAAAAGTGTTAAAACGATGCCATTGTATATTATGGAATTGTGGGAACGGTGGTTTCTCACACAAGCAAGCTGTTTTTTTTAGACAAATGGTAATCTATGTATCAACAACATGACTCAAAGTGACAACTATGACAGCTATTACGTGACAGATTTTTTAGACACAGCTTCCGAGATTAAACTTCTTTATTCTGGCGTGGAACTTCAGCACTCTGCCGTTGCCAGCAGCCAACTCTCTCTAGGTCTCTCAAAAACTGGCATTTGTATATGCTCTTGGCTAGCTATGATTGGTCAAAGAGCTTGAAAAATTCTACAAACGTGATCCTAACACTCTCATCAACCACGGCGGAAAAGCTTGTGGTAAATACTTGCGGTACATACTTCAGGCTAGCTAAATTCGATTGATGGATAAACTGATAGCAACGGAAACCACAGTTTCCGCGGTCCTTTACACTAACCCGTGCTGGCTAACCGCGGAAAAACTGTCCTGTTATTGACAATGAATGTGGTCATAACATTGTCAAAGTAGCTGTGGATCCACCAGGCGATAGCCCATATTTATTGCGTTCTTCTGGTTTTTTGACTTAATTTTGACCCCTCTGCCTTTTTGTTATTGTAAAAAACAAATTGATGTCAGTTTTTCATGCGTCTGTCCTGTTATCGACAATGAATTTTGTCATAACATTGTCAAAGTAATCTGCGGATCCACTCGGCTATCGCCTCGTGGATCCACAGCTACTTTGACAATGTTATGACGAAATTCATGATCAATAACAGGACAGACGCATGAAAAACTGACATCAATTTGTTAACTTGCGCATGTTTCTTGTTCTTATCCTTGTGGCGCTAATGAGGTCCAGATTTTAAGGAAATTATTCGCTGGATTTCAAGTTTACCCTATAATAGTAATTAACAAGTTTTCGTCTAAAGTTACGTCTCTATTTCTTTTAATTGTTTAAAACCCGCCCAGGGATTTTGATGACACGCTAAATGTACAGGAATTAGATTTCTATGAAAACGCATGCAACAGTCTTACTGTTACGTGTTTGCCAAAAATTGTTAAACCGAAAACGAACGGTAAAATGCGACTTTCAACAGCTAATCGCTAGTTATCACGATAATGATAAGAAGAAAAGGTAGAATGTGGGAGATAAACTAAG
>NC_090889.1:23148404-23170904 GCF_036669925.1 Montipora capricornis
TATCGTGAAACAATTGTATGAAGTTTCATTCCACAAAATGACTTCCCGTTAAAGATTATTGCCAAGTCAATAGTTTGATTGAATGCTAATTGTTGTAAGTAGAGACTAAAGCTACTTCCACTTCCACAAAAATTAAAGTACAAAGTAAGTTGCTAGGAGCATTCCATTGTAGCATTCCATTGTAGTTCTCGATTTAGCTTCAGAAGTTCAAGGAGGATACTGAGCTACTGACCATGGCCACAAACCAAAACACGCTGAAGAAGTCAGAAGAACGAGTGAAACAATTTAAGAAAACAACGACTTCAAAGAGCATAACGATTTGCTAAGAAACGCAGAAAAAATGCAAACAAAGCCTATGAAAAGCCAGCTATCTCACTGATACAGGGCAAAATGTAACAGGCGTTCAAAAACTAAATGGAAAAAACATTATTTTCGAGACCAACTATTTTCTAAGAAGAAAACGTATCACACAGCACTATGGAGATTCAAATGTAAAACCTCATAGGGCAAAAACCATTGCTAAATGAATTCTGCAGGAGCCGCCTAAAAGAGGCGTCCATTCAAATATGTACACAAGATCCAGAGAAAAACTATAACAAAGGCAACAGAAACCAGACCACGTACAAGGGAGTCGTGCACATGTACAGTAAATCGTTGATAAAAGGTACTTTAAATTCGCCGAGAATGATGCAGAGGGTATAGCAGTACAAAAGCCCTTAACGCGGAAACACGTGATCTGTCAAAGTAAAAGAATGTTCCGCCCACATCATGATTTAAAGACTCTTGGGACGAAGTCGACAAGCGCTATTAATACCGCGTAGTTGATTCCTTCAAAAACAAAGCACCCATTGAAAATCCCGGAGCAAAGGAGATAGGTAGGTTTTTAGTAAAGGGTAGTATTATGGTTTATTGCACACTTTTTGTTTAGTGGTCATGAAAAAAATTCCAACAAACAATTCTCAGTCCAATTCTTTATTCAATTAAAGGAAGTGGCTCCTGGCTCCGCGCTCACCTGTAAAAGAATAGAAAAAACAAATTCGGTTTTAAAACATAATTTTATTTCATGAAAACTTCAATCTTCGTTCCGACTTCATTACTATAAGCGACTTTCAGAACGAGTCAGAATACAATAGATGTTATTATTATGCAAATAAATGGCGGAGTATTCAGCAGATAAGCTCAATTTGTTTTCCATTTTGTACTTTTCTGTCTGCTCTTTTGGTGAAACAAATTATCCTTACAGTTTTTAGCCTTTAAAAGTCTATATTTGTGAAAGAGCGATCGTTTTTTTTGATTAGATTAGGATGACGTGGCCTTAGTGATTAAGCAAATTAAAACCCACAATAGGGTACTATAAATAATCATACCAGTGTTCACGATCTCCGACTCTCGGCTAAACAAAGGCGCGTTTTGGCTTTGCGCGGCTTCATCCTTGCGTTGGGGGGGGGGGGGGGGGATGAGGGTTTGTTGTTCCATTTTATTCTGTCCAAGATTGTAGGAGATATGGGGTGTAAAAACCCGGTCGAAAAAATGTACCGCACACACTTACATGTACAGTAAATCGTTGATAAAACGCATTTTAAATTCGTCGAGAATGATGGAGAGGGTATAGCAGTACAAAAGCCCTTAACGCGGAAAAACGTGATCTGTCAAAGTAAAAGAATGTTCCGCCCACATCATGATTTAAAGACTCTTGAGAGGAAGTCGACAAGCGCTATTAATACCGCTTGGTTGATTCCTTCAAAAACAAAGCACCCATTGAAAATCCCGGAGCAAAGGAGATAGGTAAGTTTTTAGTAAAGGGTAGTATTATGGTTTATTGCTCACTTTTTGTTTAGTGGTCATGAACAAAATTCCAACAAACAATTCTCAGTCCAATCTTTATCCAATTAAAGGAAGTGGCTCCTGGCTCCGCGCTCACCTGTAAAAGAATAGAAAAAACAAATTCTGTTTTAAAACATGACTCTATTTGATGAAATTTTTTTCCAACAAATGACACACGGTTGTTGACAGTTTTATTCTACCAAGACTAGCCCGTGAGCAGGCTCCCAGTGGTTCTAGGTACATGAAGAGCATGCTCGACTGCTCGGATGCGCAGGCTAAACAAAGGCGAAAAGGTGTTGTCAGATGCGGTTTCACAGTCAGTGGCCACCTCTTCCTATTTATCTACATGTCTGAGAGCTTCGACTGGTTTTACTCACAGCGTCATGTATATCAATCATGACAATAAATCTGTGCACAAACGTTTCAAAGCTTAATGCTTTCAAAGCAAACCTGGTCATTTATCAGTGAACTCATAGAAAACAGAAGAAATGTGCGTATTTAATTTATATAAAATGAATAAAAAAATTCACTTATCATAAGCCTGTATGAAGTGCAGGATGCATTATTAACTACGAGAGAGTTCTGCTGCCTGGAAGACGCAAAAAAAAAACAAAACAAACTTATGCCTGACTACGTTGTAGGGACCTAAGCGATCTGTTAAGATCACCGATCGTTTCACATGTACCTCCACAAATGTCATTTATTGCATAACCTGTACGTTATGCAATAAATTATACATTGGTGAGACAGGTAGACGACTAGGTGACCGATTCCGCGAACACCTTCACGATGTTGAGGAGAATGACAAGGATGCATCTAAGCCAGTCGCTCGCCATTTTAATCTGCCTAACCACTCCAAAAAACACATGGCTATCTGCGGCCTTTCCCTACATCTAGGTACGACGGAAAGCCGCAAGAATCTGGGACAAAAATTCTTCTTTCAAATCGGCACCCTTAATCCTCACGGTATTAACGAACGCTTTTCATTTAACTAATATATTCCTATATTTCACGTTGCCTTGTTACCACCAATAGCGTAGCTCCTACTCTACTATAAAAACTACACGTAACCCATAATCCCTCGATTCGCTCTGACGAAGGGCTAACGCTCGAAACGTCAGCTTGTAGAATCTCTGTACGGTGGCCAATTTACATTATCAACTCCGTTGATAAACCAAATTTTTGTATACTACTTCCCCACCGACGCAGCACCACAGTTTCTTTAGAAGCTACCCCTTCATTCATACATTGTAATTATTTTAATACGCTTAAAGGCAGAACGCTACAAAACATATATAGAAAATGCATCGGCTGGTAATTGAAGGAATAATTACAGTAAGAAAAAAAAAAGTTAGTTTGTCTACAAGCCAGACTCGAACCCGCCCAAAAACATTAGGTACGCTGTACTTGCTCGCCGAAATTGCATTCTAGACCTCTAAGCAAACCACGGAGTGGCTGTTACCTTGGTGCTATTTTTAAGAAGCGTATGGGTGCCTTTACAGATCATTGTTAGCGATATTTTATCTAGATAGATTGTTTCTTGTTTCATTTTCTGAAATCGAACACGATTTATGTTGACAAACATAAGGATTAGCACGATTTACAACAGATTACCGACAGTTTTTATCGGTCTTTCACGATTTCGTCGTGGAAGTAAGAGATAGTGAATCACTGTGACTTTTATTTCAATTGGCTGTAAATCGCGATTAACCATTAAAAACCGTTGCAAAGCATCTTAAGTCACACATAAACCTCTTGTAAACCGTCAGTGAAACGTGGAACGTGTCATTTTGACAAACTTCAAGTGCACTAAACAGTTTAAAAATTCTAACTAAAACTTTCAGTCTTTCAATTGTTGCATGGTATTTCAGCGAGGTATAAAAGGTCCACAGTCTTGTGACTCCTGAGAAATAACATTAATGGTCCTGTTTTGTCGCAGAACTCTTTATATGATTTGAGAGTAATGCCATGTTCTAGAGCGCGTTTATCTAGCCTCGTGGACACGTTGTGCAAAAATGTTCTCTCCGGGTATAGTAAGTCTGGACCTCCGTCAGTGACGCGTGTGACTGGGTCACAGACCAGTGTTTTCAAGCGATAAATGTGTTAAAAGATGACTATCTAATTAAGAGTGACCACTATTTCGTGACGTTGACACCTTCCATACAATCTTGGACAAAATAGATGGGAAGTTTGAAATCCACCTCCCCCCCAAATCAAGGATGGGAAAAAGGCGCGTTTTGGCTTTTGCGCGGTTTCATCCTTGCTTTGTGGGGGATGAGGGTTTGCTGTTCCATTTTATTCTGTCCAAGATTGTAGGAGGTATGGGGTGTAAAAACCCGGTCGAAAAAATGTACCGTACACACTTACATGTACAGTAAATCGTTGATAAAACGTACTTTAAATTCGTCGAGAATGATGGAGAGGGTATAGCAGTACAAAAGCCCTTAACGCGGAAAAAAGTGATCTGTCAAAGTAAAAAAATGTTCCGCCCACATCATGATTAAAGACTCTTGGGAGGAAGTCGGCAAGCGCTCTTAATACCGCGTAGTTGATTCCTTCAAAAACAAAGCACCCATTGAAAATCCCGGAGCAAAGGAGATAGGTAGGTTTTTAGTAAAGGGTAGTATTATGGTTTATTGCACACTTTTTGTTTAGTGGTCATGAAAAAAATTCCAACAAACAATTCTCAGTCCAATTTGTTTATCCAATTAAAGGACGTGGCTCCTGGCTCCGCGCGCACCTGTAAAAGAATAGAAAAAACAAATTCGGTTTTAAAACATGCCTCTATTTGATGAAAAACTTGAATCTTCTTTCCGACTTCATTACTATAATCGACTTTCAGAACAAGTCAGAATACAATAGATGTTATTATTATGCAAATAAATGGCGGAGTATTCAGCAGATAAGCTCAATTTGTTTTCCATTTTATACTTTGCTGTGTGCTCTTTTGGTGAAACAAATTATCCTTACAGTTTTTAGCCTTTAAAAGTCTATATTTGTGAAAGAGCGATCGTTTTTTTTATTAGATTAGGATGACGTGGCCTTAGTGATTAAGCAAATTAAAATCCACTATAGGATACTATAAATAATCAAACCAGTGTTCACGATCTCCGACTTTCGGCTAAACAAAGGCGCGTTTTGGCTTTTGTGCGGCTTCATCCTTGCTTTGGAGGGGATGAGGGTTTGCTGTGCCATTTTATTCTGTCCAAGATTGTAGGAGGTATGGGGTGTAAAACCCGGTCGAAAAAATGTACCGTACACACTTACATGTACAGTAAATCGTTGATAAAACGTACTTTAAATTCGTCGAGAATGATGCAGAGGGTATAGCAGTACAAAAGCCCTTAACGCGGAAACACGTGATCTGTCAAAGTAAAACAATGTTTCGCCCACATCATGATTTAAAGACTCTTGGGACGAAGTCGACAAGCGCTATTAATACCGCGTAGTTGATTCCTTCAAAAACAAAGCACCCATTGAAAATCCCGGAGCAAAGGAGATAGGTAGGTTTTTAGTAAAGGGTAGTATTATGGTTTATTGCACACTTTTTGTTTAGTGGTCACGAACAAAATTCCAACAAACAATTCTCAGTCCAATCTTTATCCAATTAAAGGAAGTGGCTCCTGGCTCCGCGCTCACCTGTAAAAGAATAGAAAAAACAAATTCGGTTTTAACACATGACTCTATTTGATGAAAAACTTGAATCTTCGTTCCGACTTCATTACTATAAGCGACTTTCAGAAACGAGTCAGAATACAATAGATGTTATTATTATGGAAATAAATGGCGGAGTATTCAGCAGATAAGCTCAATTTGTTTTCTATTTTATACTTTTCTGTCTGCTCTTTTGGTGGAACATATTTTATCCTCACTGTTTTTAGTCTTTAAAAATCTATATTTGTGAAACAGCGATCTTTGTGTTATTAGACTAGGAGGACGTGGCCACTAACTGTGAAACCGCAGCTGACAACAAAGGCCCTTCATGCCCGGGCCCCCCTCTCTCCCCCCCCCCTCCCCCCCCCGGGCCTTCATGTACCTCGAATCACCGAGAGCCTGCTCGCAAGCTATAGTCTTCGTTGAATGAAAGGGCCAATTATTATCGAGAATTGATGGAAAATACGAAACAGGATTTGTTTTCCTTTCTTTTACCCGTTTGATGTTGGAAATCGATATCATGATTGTTCACACACCGTAGTGATTTCATCACTGACACCCATTAAATTAATGGATCCGTGTACGTGTTGGAATTTGTCACCGCAATGGCTTGAGATTCATGCCACAAAAGTAACTTTGAATCGTTAGCATATTTTAGCAATGAAAAGAAAAACGAAAACATACAATAGGTGTTGGCCGCCTTAAAAATAACTATACGGCCCAAAAGGGAAAGCGTGCCAAAGCAAAGCCCCGTTGCACTTAGAGAGACCCACACGTCAAGCACAATGAGCCTACCTGCAACTAACCTAGAATAGGTAAATCAATTTGATCCTTGTTGCAATAAATAAATCATGAGAAGAATTAATTGAATAGGAAAATTGTTCAAATTTTAGTATTTATACTTCGAAGATCATTTTTAACACTTAAAATTTCTTCAGGAAACATGATTGTATGTTATTTTGAATAGGAATGTTTAATAACCGAAATTTTTGACTTATCTGCTGCACTTCTGGTATTCTCTTTGTAAATTTCCGTAACTTGATTGAAATATTTAATATTTAACGACCAAAGGAATGAAGTGTGATGAAATATCTACTACCCCAGGCAAGTGTGTCATAGGTTAGGAAAGGAGAAGTGAGTAAATCAAAGGGAATTGTTTCAAGGAGCATCCTTGAGGTACACTAGAACGTAGGTGCATTGTTCATAGTGACTATCTATAGGCGACTTTCAAGATGGCCTCCGATGTAAAGCAGGTCATAGCCATGGCGATACCTGTCCACGTATATCATAAAACTAAAGTCCTTTCAGTGCTGCCGCAACTTCGAGGCATCTTTCTTATCGGTTATCAGTTTCAGTATTCATACATTTAGCCATTCAGTCTCAACATTGCAAAACTAGACCCTCCGTGAGGGTACACTGGGTTGCCTGTGGTGCGTGAACCGTTCCAGACAATTTTTTCAAGTTGGGGGGTCATTAAGACCATGTAAGGGGTCACCCAGAAGTCATACCAGCAGAGGCCCTTTGGCTCACAGGTCCTCACACGTTCGTACGACGAAACAGATCTGTCCTTGCGTAATATGTAGCTCTAACAGTGCACGATATTGTTTTGGTATTGTCTATCACAGTGTAGTTAAGTGCTATGGTAGAAGCCTTAGGTAAATAGCCTGAGAAGACATGTGGTTACTAGCAAAGTACTGAACCCAGAATGATTGAAGAAAATAAATGGGAGGTGAGAAACATTTGCTTCTGGGCTGACATGTTGATAAACTTCTTTTCACCACAAGTTTACGCGTGCCCTCTGAGCACCTGACATATACCCCTTCGTAAAACAGAAGCATTGGACCGGAAATACTATTAACGTTAACAAGTGCAAATTCAGCAAGGTACAGATTTTGTTAGCTTGCTTTATGCAAAAACAAATATTGATGCAAAAGTAAATAAATATTGATACACAGTTTTTAGAAAGAGCAGAAGGAAGTTTCCAGGACGGTCGCTCGAGAATAACATATTTACAACATGAAAACAACATTAATTTTGAACCGTGAATATAGAATATAAACAGTTACGATCAGCGACAAACATTTTGGGAGATTTTTGCTACGTTCAATTTTGTTATTGTACGTTTTGGCTGCACAAATAAATCGCAAATCGAAATTCAGCGGGCGCCGTGATTAAGTTACCGCGGCTTGTTTACTTGCCAAACAGTGAAGCATCTGTGTCAAATGATGGCAAGATACCGGGTTTTCGTCAGTTTCTTTTTCTGTCAAGTGTTATAAAGTTTGACAATAAATGAGCGAATTCAAAACAAAGATCACAACCGCCCACCATTGTTTCTGCAAAGTCAAAAATTTACTCTCCAAGACGAGGTTATTTATCACCAGGTAATTCCATCATTTTGGAAATAGCAGCTACTTTATTATTCACCGGCGTCACAATTTTTCGCCGATTTTGGGGCTCATTTTGTTGAAACTCAAGCACGCTTCCAAGAGACCTGTTTATTTTCATGAAACCTTTCCTGGTTACAGAGTTATACTAAAAATATCCTCCCGTATCACGTTTCAACCTTAAGCTCGAAAATTCAATACACAACATGATATTATAATTCACAAAGGCAGAAAATATCACAGAATCCTTTTCCAGCGAAACATTTTATTGAAACAAACAACATAAGATGCACTAAAACGCCATTCGCGTTGCAATGACTTTCCATTGCTGGTTAACGAGAATAACAAACTCACGAGGCAGAATGTATATTTATATTTAATTTAGTTAGCACAACACCAAAACGCTAACCTCATTTTGACACGAAAATGCTTTACTATTGCCATAAAAACTATCCAGTTAAGCTCGCATATTACAAAACATGATGAATTCGTAAAAGCCACCTTTTCCAGGGAACAATTTTTTGAATTTTTAGAGGCGAAAACCTCTTCCTATTTCATTGCGTGCGTGAAGACAAGAAACTCAATCGTGTCAAATTACCATGTACTTCAAGTTCAAAGACTTTCCTGAAGAACATTTTCCTTGAATAACAACAAAATGCTTTACTATTGCCATAAAAACTATCCAGCACACATATCATAAAACATGATGAATTCATAAAGGCCACCTTTTCCAGCGAACAATTTTTTGAAAAAAAAAAAACATATTTGCTACTATTGCGTGCGTAAAGAGAAAAAAACTCAGTCGTGTCAAATATGCGCAATATTACAACAAACTAAAATTTCAGGATCAAACCGTTTCCATGAAGAACCTTTTCCTTGAATAATGAAGCACAAAATAGACGACAAGCTTTCTTTCAAATAATTCTTGGCTGTCACATTTCCAATTTTTTTCAAGTTACCTGAAGACTGTGCAGAGTTGATCACAGATCCACTTAAGGTGTTCGATTCGTTTTCTGTCTTTGTTGAACCCATAAGTTACCAGAGAATTTTCCATTTGGTTTCAGTGTTCTACATAACAGCACACTTGGTAAATATTATTTTAGAAATGCAGCTCACGGGCGACAGATTGTTGTCGAAGTCCATTACTCGTCGCTTTTGAGATTCCAGGTGTTGGTTTTCACCGCCTGCGTAGTTTATCCAACTGACTTTCCATTATTGAGCTCCATAAGGGTATATTTTGTTTAAGGATCCAGTAAAACGCCATTCGCGTTACATGACTTTCGACGCCATTGCAGGCTACAATAGGTTAATGATTGTACTGTGTCCACCAGAGAAATCTACGCAAGTTCCACTACCCTCTCGATCCTAAGATAATACGCTCAGAAGGCTCTATACGCAAAGACACCGCTTACCAGGGGAGTGACAGGCAAGACTTTTACCGACACGGAAAAAAAAAATAAAAAAGAGAAAACGGAAATCTACCCATTTTCCGACTGAGATTGCCATACGGGAACCCAGTAATTATTTGGGAATAAAGACCTGTACTATCCATCCTGTGTCTTCATCGCTACACTTCAGCGACGAACATGATGAACTTAACACAGTTCTTTTCATTATTTACTTTTTTATACTGATAAGTCAGAATTGATACGGATGTATAATAACCAAAACTAATCCTAACCTGACCCTATTTTTTCTCGAGGTTTAATTTAGGCTCCAAACAAGTTTCCTCAATGCATCTGAGTGCATATTCAACATAAACCTAAACACCTTGCAATTGGGCAAATTTATGTACTCCTATCAAATCTCGACCCTTCCCGTTCACTGTTAGCAAACAAAATTGTTTTACCGAAAAATTCAAATACTTTCCTATTATACAAGAAATTGTAAGACCTTCCAATTACTTTACTGCAGAACTAATACTAAACAATTCTGCGCGCTTTTTATCAAGTCATAAGTTTTACAATTCTCCTTATTCCGACGTTGTTTCTGCCAGCTTCCCCCCGCCCCCTTGCCTATACGTATACTTTTAAGAAAAGACTTCTAGTTATTTATTTGTAAGAATTATTAATGTATAACGCAGTTGTTTATTGTTTCCTACGAAATTCATGTTTGTTGAAGATCTGATGAAGTGCAATCTGTCTACTTTTTGGCCTTTTATCTTATTTCATCTCTTCCAGTTTTCGAATCTCTTATTATCTAAGTCGTTCGTTAGTTAGAATAGATCCATCCAAGGTCATGTTACTGACCTGGTCTTGCCCAAGTTCGTTCAGACGTCTCTAGTATAAAAGCAGACAATGATTCGGTTTTTTTTCCTGATTTTCAGTCCTCTGTGACAGTTACACAAAATCGGATTGTTTCACATTTTTGGCATGACATGCGTTGGCATCATTTTTGGGAGATGGGAAGATACGTCAACCCAAAATAAACGGTATTGGTTTTTCAATTTCTCGGAATAATTGCTTTCGTTTTCGGTTTTATACAACACTTCCTTGAAATTCGTGTCATGCATGATCACTGTATAACAATATTTCTGCAATGTTAACTCAGTTATATGTATAGTGATTAAGTAAAGTAAAACCCACAATAGGACTTTGACTTCTTACACACTGCGTGGCCTTAAGAGTTTCTATACAGAGGGGGGGTTTTAAATGTAACTTACGCATGGCGTTTGGTAGCCTCCTTCGCAGCCGTTTTTAGGCTCGGTTCGTCCGAGCCTAAAAACGGCGTTAATCAAATGTTCGGCGGCTCCTCCAAGCTTCCGACTACTGCCGAGCGCACAGTAACCAAATCACAACGTTGAGCCCAGTTCAGTCAACATAGTCGGAAGGTGGGAGGAGCCGCCGAACATTTGATTGACGGAGGCGAAAAACGCATTTATCGATTGAGCTTTGAATTTTAGAGTCCGCATGTTATTGAAAGGCTAAGTAAGTGCAAGGATCACTTCTACATTTCGTTTACGCATATTTAGTTCCAAAATGTCACTTAAGTGTGGAAGCAAAAAATGTTCATTCCACATTATGAAGGCACTTTTAAATAGCTCGATTGGGATCGAAATATATCTTTCGGCTGAATCGCTCAGCCTTGATCGGTCTGTTTAAAACTTATTAATAATTCACGATTGAAACACCCTATCAGTTTAAAACGTCACGTGCACGAGCTTTTAAGACTGATAAAAGACTTCTCATAAGAACTCTTTATATAAAGCATATTAATAAGGCATAGCTTGTTTTTCTTCTTTGCTAATTTACTTCAATCTCTTACAACTTTTGTTCGGACTCCAGACGAACACGCCTTTTGTGGAATGTTTGTGAAGCCGTTCAATAAACTCGCAGGTCGTCTTTCATCGGGTCTAAAACCACTCGGCTTCGCCTCATGGTTTAAAACCCGATAAAACACTCCTTTGACGGGAGCCCAACAAATTAACATGCTCACAACTGTGTAGTTTCATAGCTCAGTGAGTAGAGCATTGCACGGACACCGCAGAGGCCATGGGTTCGAAACCCGTTAAAGCCAAATGAATCTTTCAGAGAATGGGGAGTTTAATCAAAGACGACATGCTACGGGAACGCCACTGAGCAAGAATATTTAACAATTATTCGCCGAAGGCGAAGTGAGGTGAATATTCACCGATAATCACTGAGCCTGAGGCGAATAATTGTTTTAGTATAAATACACAGGTGATTATTTCGAAAAAAGAGAAAAAAACGCATTTCAACGCAAAATCATCTTCACTTTCAGTGGCAAAACGACTACTGGCGGCCATTTTGTCCGTCGAGGTGATTATCGGCTGATAATCCGAGATAGCGAGCCAATGAGAGCGCGCGGTTTTGTATAATCACCTGTGTATTTATACTAATATTGGTTAAATAAGGAAAAATACTCGTGCTGCTCGTGCAGCACGAATTTCCTTGCATTTCTCTGCCGTACTCCACGAAAAAACAACGTGAAATCACCATATTTTAGGATTTGAAGGCAACGTGAGCATATAACAATGAAACATTCATTTTCTGTTTTGAATTCAACACCGTTCGTACCCACCCAGTTACAGGATAGTGCGCCTGCATTGTACAAGGTGAACAAGACGGAATAATCGCGAAATACTTGCGATAGCGCTAAGTTATATTTTGGAATGACGTTTTCGTTGCCGTGGCCGTCGTCTTTGCTTAAACTTCCTAATATCTTAAATTGTCCGGATAAGTGCGAAGATAACTTCTACGTTTCGTTTATGCATATTTAACTGCAAACATCATTTACAGTGCAACTCGCCTTACCGTGGCCACCCAAAAAACATTTGACAATTACGTGTAAACACGTCAACTCAACAACCCATGCAACGATGTTCAACTTACAACTGTGCGAACTTTGCAAGGAGGCGTGATTGTCAATCAAATTCACACATCCTGATTGGCGGACAATTTGTAAAAAACTTTGTTTAATAGGTGGCCATGGTAAGGCGCGTCGCACTGTAAGCGTAGCAGTGAAAAAGGTTCATTCTACATTATGAAGACACTTTTAAATAGCTCGATTGAGATATATCTTTCAGCTGAATCGCTCAGCTTGTCATTAATAATTCATGAGCAAATAAGCTTATCAGGTTACCGATAAAACACCACTTTATTAAAGAAGCTTACTAATGGCATGGCATGGCATAGTTTTTTTTTCTTATATGCTAATATTGTCCCCTCAGAATGGACTCCAGAGGGACGCGCTTTTTGTAGAATGTCTTTGAAGCCGTTCAATGAATTCGCAGGTCGTGAGTTTTTATCCGGTCTAAAATTACCCGGCTTGTAATCGATAAAACACTCCTACTCTTTTATTAAACTGAACTTTGAATGGGAGTGGTTACACAACGCTAAGCTCTGTAACCACTATTTCATGAAGTGTGGTTTTAGACAGCTCTCTGAATTCAGTATCAGCCTTTAAGCACAGTCTTAAACGAGAACTTCCGGCTTAAAAGATGTATAATCCAATTTTATTTTGCCTCAGTATAGGATTATTGTCTTTGAAACGCCCTCTTTGAAAGTCCATAAAGGACGTATGTATGTTGTTTAACTAACCAAAATGTTGCTTTCTAATGAAAACTGCAAACCAAATGCTCTTTAAAAAAGTAATTATTTCTCTGATATGCAAAATCCCTGGGGGGCTAAACAGACCTGGCCGAAAATGCATTCAAGACTTAGGAAACAGATCTTTCAGTAATAGCCTGAATAGTTATTATAAGCTGGCTAAGGTTAGCCAAATTGAGGGCTAACCCTAACTTCCAGGGTGTTCCCGAGTGTTCCGGTGTGCTAACCCTAGGCCTAAAAACCAACTTAAGGCCTATCTAGGCCTAGGGTTAGCCAAGTTGAGGGTTTTGGGCTACTTCCAGGGTGTTCCGGTGTTCCGGTGTTCCGGGGTGTTCCGGTGTTCCGGAGTGTTCCGGAGTGTTCCGGAGTGTTCCGGTCTTCCTAGTTTTAGGGTTAGGGTTTAGGGTTAAGGGTTAGAGTTTTAGTTTTTGGGTTAGTACATGCCGTCAAAACTTGCGCTTCTCAATTAAAGGTATGTTAGGAATCCTAGTGGGCCGCATTAGCATTCCTTTGAAGTACTTACAGTTTGAGCTTCATGCAATTTACATGATATGTACAAACAGAAATACTGTAAATTTTTAAAAATATTTCCATGCTTTTTACATGTTTTGTTCAAATGTAACTTTTCCAAAGGATCATGTAAATTCCAATTTCCAATGAATTTACAGAACCAACAAAAGATGCATATATCATGTAAATTTATTTATGAAACAACATCTAAAATATAATTTACAAGTTGTGAATTTAGAACTTTTCCAGTAAATGTACGTCGAATCGGCTCAGTCACAATTACCGTGACCCCCCAAACTCCCGTAAATTTTACTTTTTTGGGGGTTTATTATTCGTAGGTAATAAAGTAATCATCGATTGAACGAGCTAATTGATGTGTTTTCTTTTTCAGAGTACATTTTACACTGTCATCATGAGGCATTTCTTTATCATTGCCATTCTGATTTGCACCGCCGTCTACCGCACAAGCGTATTGGTAAATATTTTTGATAAAATGCAAGAATTGAAAATCCTTTTTCTTTTTTAATGGTGTCTGGGGTGCACTCGGAAAAATCCGAGTACTGCTTTACAGGAGTCGAACCTGCGACTTTCTGCCGATTACTCAGTTCGCATGCCAAACCACTGACCTATATAAGACTCGTAAATTTCAACTGAATATTCAGATATAATCATTCACCAAAAAGGAAGTTAATGGTCATAAAAGTAAATGGTTTAGTAAATTCGACATAGTTTGAATATCCTAGAAACCCAAAGAAATGGTGAACGAAAAGATTCAGACCTCGGCCAAGAGTTCGTATTTACATAATTACTTTCAACTCTTGCCCGATATAAAATGAACTCGCTACATGTACCTAAATTCATAACTGGTAGGACAGTGTGTTGTACAAGCGTGGATGTTGTTTCAAGTTGCTTTGAAATACTTTTCATCTCCACAGTTTAAATTTGAGACTTTCATATGTATTCCAAAGATAATTTAAAAAAAAACTCAATTGAACTACGGCAAGCAGCTCAAGAAATGCATGAAAGAAACGTACAATTGTGATGGGTTTAATTTCTACTTTATTCGCACCAGATTTTGTCCGCCAATTACAACACGTAGCTCGAAGACAATTAAATTCTGCGTTCCAACGTAAAACCACTTGCTTAACCTTCTTTGCCTTCTTTACAGGGAGGCGTGATTTATCATCAGACCATGACACCTGATTGGTTGAAGAGGCATGCCTCGTATATCAGCAAAGCTCATACATCAACTTCCACACAACTGACATTGAACCCAATCTCAGTGAAACAAGCAGCTCTTCTCAAAGTGCCATTGATTTCTTCTGGTGCAGTTGAAGACTCTACACCGCTGACTGTCGAGATTGTGGTCGCAAATGACGTCAGCATCGGAAAGAGCGCGGACAGCACTATTAGGTATGGCGTGTCAGATGGTGACAAGTTTGTGGGCTTGCAGACTGTCGGCAAGAAATTGTACGTGTCACAAGCTCCGTGTTTTGGAGTTCAAGGGGTCTCTGGTGCGACCTTATCGGCTCGGCGATTTTTCGGTGTAACCCCTAAACCCAGTAATTCTTTTTATCCCGGTCGGTTTATTATTACTCTTAAGCTGAACGAGGGCTGGGGATCGTGCTACACTGCGCATGACGGAGGCTTTATGAAGACTGTTGGCTTCAGTAACCGCCTGATGCCCAGCAAAGGACTCGCTTTGGAAGTCTATAAAGGCGTTAACAACGGAGATAAAAGTGGGATCAAGTCAATCATGGTCACCATTTTCCAAGATGGCCAGGAGCACACCAATTTGTTTTAAAATGTATTATTATACCCCAGTTAATGAAAATAAATGTTATTAAGGCATTTTCAGGTGTTTTTCAGTGTTGCTGGGAAAACATTATCTGTTCCTTTTTCCCAGCAAGACACACAAGAAATTTCCCAGCCAGCTAGATAAAATTGGTTGGTTTCCCAGCCAGCTGATCAAATTTATTTCCAGCCAGGAATTAAGCGCGCTTTCAAATCCCTCGATCCCAAAACGACCGAACAAAAGCGACAAAACCGGGACAAAACAGGTTTTTTCCGCAAGCGCAATCACTCTGACCAGCCGTCGTATGTTTGTGACTATTCTCTGGGAGAGGGAAGGGGTTCTTCGTAAAACCAGATTTATAATCTAGAACTCTAGAATTCGTTATGTTAGAGCAGTGAAAAAAGCTGGAAACAGGAAGCATTTTAATATCACTTTTTGAGCCATTAATAAAAGCAAAAACACGGTGGGAAAATAAATTTGTTTTGAATATATTCTCCTTTGACATAATATTCATCGAAAAGGTAAAAGGATATCTACACAAGGCTACAACAAAAACTGCGACCAAAACCAAACGTTTGTTTTTTAACCGTTTGTCACCATTAGGGTTCGGTCAGCCTTTAGGGACAATTCCCATCACCCATTCTCTCACATATATCATATCATATCATTATTTACCCTCGGATTTTTAGAGTAGCTTGGTGTAGCTAATATCTCCGAGCATTTACCCTCCCAACCATGATACATCACAGAAGACAGACCACAACACCGGGAACTACATGCCCTATTCTTTGCGACAAGTGTGCGGGTTCTTTTACGTCCCACAGGATTATGAACATTGAAGGGTTGTGAAACGGGACCTCCGGCTTATCGTCCTTATCCGAGAAGACTAGAGAGTCTAACCATTTGCAGATGTAATTACAAAGGCAGCACTTTCTCCTCAGTTATTTAAAGACCCTGAGTGTTGGTCCGGCCGGAGTTGAACTCACGACCTCCCGCGTGACAGCCCGGTGCTCAACCAACTGAGCCACCTGTGCGCGGAGGAAAGGGCCTGGAAATAAGGTTGATTTCGCTCCAAATTTGTTGATTCTTCGCTCTACTTGAATGATCCCTTTGCGCGCTAAAAGAATAAGGAACTGTACACGGGCCTTTTCCACGATTTTTGTAATTGATCATTATCGAACAGAGTTTCTCTGATTATCTCGAATACAAAATACAATCGTTAGGCTATTAGTCTCTCCCCCACGAGGCTTTTCAGGACTAATTTACAATACTTTGTGGGTGACTTTAGCCAGACTGCTTGTTACGCAGTTTACAATTGATTTTATGGAAGTGAAAGATGCCCCCGTCTAGATAAGGTCAGACCACAACACCGGGGACTACGTCCCCTAGGCCCTACTTTTATCGAACAGTGAGTGGGTTCTTTAACGTCCCATACTATTTAATTTCCAACAAAGGTTATGAGACGGGACCTCCGGTTTACAGTCCTTATCCGAGAAGACTTGAAAGTCTAACCACTCGCAGATGTAATTACAAAGGCAGCACATTCTCCTCAGTTATTTTAAGATCCTGAGTGTTGGTCCGGCCGGAGTCGAACTCACAACCTCCCGCATGGCAGCCCGATGCTCAACAAACTGAGCCACCGGTGCGCGGTGGCGGTTGCTGAAACATAATCATCTCGTTCTACTCCTCAAATAGTCGCTCGTAATATCCTCGACCCTCTTCGCAAAAAGTACACGCGTAACAGTTGGTCACGTGGACGTGCTTTCCTCGGTTCGAGCTTGCGCTGTTTCAGGAACTATTTCCAATATGTAGAAAAGATGAAAAAAGACGAAGAAGAAACTTAAAATATGTTACCGTCTAAGTTTTAAGGCAAAAAAATTGCTAACGGGTTGGTAACTAGAAGGATTTGAATTAGATTGTATTTATTGCAGCTCTTAATTTTGCTGTCGTGATTATTTATCCTGAAAGTAGCCCACTTCTCAGATTACCCTGGCTATTGCATTTTCAAGATGGCGGCCAGTTTAACTTCCAAAGCATATAGAAAAACCTTAAATAACAATGACCACAACTAGGTTTTCTGAGCCCGCGCGAGACTGCGCACCCCCAGCAAACCATGGTTTTAACGGAAACCGCTGGTCAGCAACCAAGCATATACCATCTTCCATGAATGAGTGACAATCTTCTATTTTCCCCTGAATTTATTGTTACAGAAGGATGTGTGATGCTTTTATTTTTTTCGAGTGTTTCACGGTTATCATCAAAACATTGACTGTTTTCAGTGTCCTCCATGAAATAAGTGCCTGGCTGAAGGCACTTGTCTTTTAATGCAGAAACAAACTTGCATCGAGTTTGCATCAGTTTAATTTAAGCCATGATCTATCTGTTACATTGGCTGCAATAGCGTTTCTGAACTGTTGCAAAAGGTATCTCACTTCGACCCCACCAGCGAGCCGTGTTTTGTCAGTACAGGCTCCATAAAAGTAAAAATAAATAATTAACAATTATTCGCCGAAGGCGAAGTGATTATCGGTGAATATTCACCGATAATCACTGAGCCTGAGGCGAATAATTGTTTTAGTATAAATACACAGATGATTATTTCAAAAAAGAGAAAAAAAAAACAAACTTTTCAGCGCGGAAATCATCTTCACTTACAGTTGCAAAACGACTACTGGCAGTCATTTTGTCCGTCGAAGTGATTATCGGCTGATAATCCGAGATAGCGAGCCAATGAGAGCGCGCGATTTTGTATAATCACCTGTGTATTTATACTAAATAAAATTATTGCTCAGAGGAAATAAATGGATTTATGCTGAGAGTGACATGCTTAATTAGTTATTTGCCATGTTGCAGTTTGGGCATTCCTGTCATTCGGGAATTTCTCCAGATCTTTGACCTTGTGCACGTGGTAGGCGGGGGGCTGATTTTACCAACTGATTCAAGAAAGTGAAAATCAACTTTCCCTCCCCTCCCTATTTTTAGTTTCTTGAGGAGAGCGGGTGTGCCCTCATCTTTGCTGGGATAATGTCTTCTTTATTTGGGTATTTCCTAGGTTACCATGGTGATTTTCAACAAGCAACCCAGCCATCTGCAGGGCTTGGCCAAAATACCCCAACAAACTAAGCTCACCCAAAGCAATATCAATCGCGAAATGCGCTACCTTTTTTTTAGCGTACCACTGAGTTTACTGCTTTTAAAAGAGAATCGAGGGTCGCATTTTGTAGAGCGGCTTTTCTTATAAACAATCAATGAAATGAGAATCGGGGGCTTCCCTTGTCACGGAATGGCAGAATTACCCAGAAATCCTTTTGGCCATGAAGGAGGCAACTTGAGAGGCACGAGACTGGCCCTCATCAAATGGCTGATATAAAGCGCGGCCGGAGGAAAAAGTAGTGAGAAGATCTCTAGCCAGCTACTAAGAAGTAACCTTGGTGTGTGCTGTTAACGTAGACTTTTGATTTCTGAACAAGTTTTCACTCTAGAAAAGTCGCAACAAAGTAGTGCTTTTTTTCGCTGTTATACTGGTTGCAAAAAACTGGCCTTTCGTAATTTCTTGTCAAGCAAAGAGTATTATGTAAATAAGAGAATACTGAGATATTTATATTTGCAAATTACCTGTCCTCTTTCTTACCACTCAACTCAAACTCTACATCTCTATGCAATAAGCGCATTGAAAATCTTCTTATGCATGATCTTCGCGGAAATTACATTCTGTCCCTCAATAAAGCTAAAAAAACCAGTTATGATCTTAGTTCTTTTTCGAACGTATAGGCTAAGTTGGGAAATGCGCTACCTGATTTTATCCGTAACACTGAGTTTACTGGCTTTAAAAGAGAATCGATGGTCGCATTTTGTACAGCGGCTTTTCTTTTTAATTAATATATCTTTAAATATTGTGTATTTAGTTATGTACCTGTATATGCTTTGTATTTTAGCTGTAAATTTAATGTCTTGAAGATATTAGCTCTTGTAGTTATTCTGAAATTCGAGCTGGAATAAAGTTTATGTATGCATGCATGTTTGTGTGTTGCTTTTAGCAGGGCGCGTGCGCACACTTTGTAATCTGCGACTTCAGTGCTTACCATATGAGAAAGAAAATGACTTTTCCCTTCAATATATATGGCATCGAATTCTTACCTTAAACTGACAAGGGCGGTTTGGAGCTGTGAGTAGGCGTGGGATTTGTCACATATGGTTTAGGGGCCGACATATCTCTCCCTCAATGCCGTACCGGGAGGCAAGGTCGGTAGCAGAAAACAGTGAAGGGCCAACTGCGTCCAAAAGCGATCGCGCGGGCCAAAATCCCGGGATGACTCGTTTGGTACGACGCTCCAGCGCCGGTGTCTGGAGGTACTGCGTTTTTCTCTCTTGCTCAAACATTCCGTCCGCGCATGCGTAAATGTTCTGGCTCCCCGATAGGAAGCGTACCCTCCCCCCTTTCCTTTTCTCCCCCCCCCCCCCCCCCCCCCCAAAAAAAAAAGAAGATGCTGGTTAAGTTACCAGGAATTGACATTTCAGTTCAACAGATTGTACAGCCATGAACTCGTAAGGTAAGAAGCGCGCGTGTCTGGTCTTCTCGAGACAGAGGTGAGAGATGATTTTACGGAGAGTGGGTCGCCCTAAATGCTCTGTTGTAAACATGGCGGTTTACGAGTGAAGTTGTCTCTCTGGCCTTTCTGTGGACGAAATCCAGCACCTACCGATACAATTTGGGCAAGTTTTGAAAGCTTAAAACTTCAATCAGTGCTGTATTTTGCTGGTAGGACTGGGTGACCCGACACTCATAAAAAATCAATGAAATGAGAATCGGGGGGCTTGCCTTGTCACGGAATGGCAGAATTACCCAGAATTCTTTTTGGCCATGAAGGAGGCAACTTGAGAGGCACGAGACTGGTTCTCATCAAATGGCTGATATAAAGCGCGGCCGGAGGAAAAAGTAGAAGAAGTAACCTTGGTGTGTGCTGTTAACGTAGAATTTTTGATTTCTGAACAAGTTTTCACTCTAGAAAAGTCGCAACAAAGTAGTGCTTTTTTTCGCTGTTATCCTCGTTGCAAAAAACTGGCCTTTCGTAATTTCTTGTCAAGCAAAGGGTATAATGTAAATAAGAGATTATTGAGATATTTACATTTGCAAATTACCTGTCCTCTTTCTTACCTCTTAAGTCAAACTCTACATCTCTATGCAATAAGCGCATTGAAAATCGTCTTATGCATGATCGTCTCGAGTAGAAATTTTAATGCCGAAAAACGGAATAATCTCCAACCATACTGGTTACACTCTTTTTTATATGTATATAAGAATGTCTAATTCAGTGGAACTGAGGCTGAAAACTTATTTAAGGGTTCTTAAATTTACATGGTATACGAGGGCAACTACCTTCAAAATCTTTCAGACTTTGTTCACCTGATGACTTGCATGTTGTGGAAGTTATATGGAATAGTTATAAATAAGAAATGCTGATTATTAGAAACCGAGATGTACGTAATGCAATAGACCTTATTCATAAATGGCGGTCACATTTATAATTCTTTTGTCCACGTGCAAATTATACGGTGGCCCGTAAGGGCCACTACCTGTACAAACTTTATTTTCCTCCTACAAACTTTATTTTCCCCCTACAAACTTTATTTTCCTCGTACAAACTTTATTTTCCTCCTACAAACTTTATTTCCCCCCTACAAACTTTATTTTCCACGTACAAACTTTATTTTCCCCCTACAAACTTTATTTTCTTCGTACAAACTTTATTTTCCTTCTACAAACTTTATTTTCCTCCTACAAACTTTATTTTCGTCGTACAAACTTTATTTTCCTCCTACAAACTTTATTTTCCTCGCACAAACTTTATTCTAATCGTACAAACTTTATTATAACCGTACAAACTTTATTGTCATCGTACAAACTTTATTTTCTCGTACAAACTTTATTGTACAAACTTTGTCATTCTCGCAAAGAACTAATCCGAAAGGAATCTGGGAACGAGCGTGAGTATTTCAAGATGGCGGATGGTGAAGGTGACGAACGAGATGTGATCGAGCACTATTTTCACCTTGGATATACAAATGAAATCATTTTGGAGTTTCTCAAGCGCTTCCATCATATTAAAATAAGTTTGAGAACACTGAAAAGGAGGCTTCGCAGCTTTGGTTTAAGGAGGAAAGGCAATATCATGATCGACGAAGCCAGGATACGAGCTGTAATTATAAGAGAATTATCTGGTCCGGGACGGTTGCAAGGGTATCGCTCAATGTGGCACACTATACGGATAAAGTGCAATCTGCACGTGCCGAGAGTTGTAGCTGCACGCCTTGTTCCTGAGATAGATCCGTCTGCTTCTATGCAAAGAAGACGAAGACGGTTGACCAGGAGGCAGTACTTTTCTTATGGCCAAATTTTTGCTGGCACGTGGATGGTAGGTAGCTAATTATTTTCTTTAATTAACTTGCAATGTATATATAACAATCCTTTGTAATTGGTCTAAGTGTGAGTTAATAAATATTGTTGTTGTTGTTGTTAAGGAATACATTTTGTTCTTGACAGTGAGTGTTTCTGGTTTTTGAGTGCAACTTGTTTTTCGATAGTAAGTCACTTCATTGTATTAAGAGAAGGACTGTGATTCATGCACCAGTATGTACTGTATGAAGGGGGGTTGTGTGGGCAACCAAGTTTCCAACCAATAGTATGTATGAGATTCACCCTCAGGAAAAAATGTATACCTTAAAAACAAGTCATGTCTGGACCCTAGGGCATCAACTCCATGCCCCCCACCCCCACCTTCCTACTCCAATCAATGTACATTGATAGGAGTAGGAAGGTGGGGGGGGGGGGGGGCATGGAGTTGATGCCCTAGGGTCCAGACATGACTTGCTTCGTAAAGTGTGCCACATTGAGCGATACCCTTGCAACCGTCCCGGACCAGATAACTCTCTTATAATTACAGCTCGTATCCTGGCTTCGTCGATGATATTGCCTTTCCTCCTTAAACCAAAGCTGCGAAGCCTGCTTTTCAGTGTTCTCAAACTTATTTTAATATGATGGAAGCGCTTGAGAAACTCCAAAATGATTTCATTTGTATATCCAAGGTGAAAATAGTGCTCGATCACATCTCGTTCGTCACCTTCACCATCCGCCATCTTGAAATACTTACGCTCGTTCCCAGATTCCTTTCGGATTAGTTCTTTACGAGAATGACAAAGTTTGTACGAGAAAATAAAGTTTGTACGATGACAATAAAGTTTGTACGAGAAAATAAAGTTTGTACGA
>NC_090889.1:23180904-23188404 GCF_036669925.1 Montipora capricornis
CTAGAAGAATTCATTTAATAAGGAACTTTGTTCAAATTTTAGTAAGTACCTTTGAAGATCATTATCAACACTTAAAATCTTAAGGTAATTCCAGTTGCGTTCTTTGAAAACGCCAGTTTTGAGTGAAGCAGGGGACAGAGGTCATTGGATGAGTCACTAACCCAAAAGAAACGAAAAATCACACCTGTAAGGCGACCAATGAGAAAGAAAACTACTAATAAAACAAATTTCTACTTTCGCGCTAAAACACATTGCATGTAGGTACTTCGAATTCTGATTACCGATCCCGCTGTTTGTGATATTATTTGTTGTTCGGATAAATCGTTGATATTCGTCGAGGATTATCGAGAGGGTATAGCATTACAAAAGCCCTCGATTAACGCAGAGACACGTGATCTATCAAAGTTAAAGAATGTTCCGCCCACATCATGATTTAAAGACTTGGGACGAAGTCGACAAGCGCTATTAATATCGTAGTTAATTCCTTCGAAAAACAAAGCACCCATTGAGAATCCCCGAGAAAAGGTGGAAACAGGTAGGTTTTTAGTAAAGGGTAGTATTATGGTTTATTATCGCACACTTTTTGTTTAGTGATCATGAAAAAACTTCCAACAAACAATTCTTGGTCCAATTCTTGATCCAATCAAAGGAAGACAAAGTGAATGAATCGCATCTCCTGGCTCCGCGAGCGCTTGTAAAAGAATAGAAAAAACAAATTCAGTTTTAAAGCAGGGCTCTATTTCCACAGGATCTTGATATTAGCAGGCAAATCAGAACTTTAAAAAAAAAGACAAAACTTTTAAGATTATACGACATGTTTCGACAGAAATTTCTGTTAGCTTCAGTTGATTAATGTACAAAACGTTAAATAAATCTTAAACTATCCTTTTAATTCTCACATTGTCACGTTTTATGTACATTCCGTTGTTACTAGCATAATTAGCACTTGTTTCTACTTATAAATTCAAGTTCTAACGCTTTGTACATTAATCAACTGAAGATGACAGAAGTTTCTGTCGAAACATGTCTTATAATCTTAAAAGTTTTGTCGTTTTCTTTAAAGGACCCCATTTGATGAAAAACTTGAACCTTGTATTTCGTGGATAATGGAATCAAAAGGTCGAGACAGCAGAAAGCAAATCGTTATCTTTAACAAGATTACGACATTTTTGAATTTCCAAGACATGTTTTGATGTTACGAACATCACCTTGAGTTCCAGAATATTTGAAAAATCGTTTGCACTATATAACAACTAGGCGAAACATTCATAAACATTTACTAAGCTCAGAACGTTGTCGTCAATCTTGCTGTGCGGATTGTTTCGAAATCCTTGATTCCGCCCCTACTAAATTTCAACTTAAACTTAAGGAGGTTATGCATATAAATCGGGAAAAGCCTAATTTAAACCAACAAGTTCATCACGTCACCTGACACTTACGCTTTAGGCTTTACATTCTTTCAAACACTTTGTAACTCACTCAAATATGTCATTTTTGTCACTTAATCATAATTAATTATGCATGTTTCGCCTAGTTGTTATATGGTCCTAACGGTCTTTCAAATATTCTGTAACTGACGATGATGTTCGTAACATCGAAACATGTCTTGGAAAGAAAAAAATTGTCGTAATCTTCTTAAAGGTAACGATTTGCTTTCTGCTGTCTCGAGCTTTTGGTCCCATTATCCACGACATAGCAGCCAGATATGAAGGACGTTTCAACCTTGAATGTATAGTGATTAAGAAGAGTAAAACCCACAATAGGATACCAATGTTCACGGATCTTCGAGTTTCGCAGTAAGAATTTGGCAAACTGTATTACCTTTCTTTGCCCTCTCTGTTGCTGGAGTTTTTAAAGAAGCTATACCACTTTTTCGTGATCTGTCAAAGTGCAGGAATGGTCCACCGTTAATGAATTCAATGGGTGTCAGTAAAGAGGTGACTAGGTTGTGTCAACAATAATGATTTCCAATGTAAAAAGGGTGGAAGAAAGGAAAAAAAATCCTGTTTTTTTGTTGTTGCCACAATTGACAAACGGTTACTGACAGTTTTATTCTACGAAGACTAGCCTGCTAGAAGGCTTCCAGAAGTTCGAGGTACATGAAGAGCATGCTTGACTGCTCGAATGCGCAGGCTAAACAAAGTCAAAAAGCTGCTGTCAGATAGGGTTTCACAGTCAGTGGTCACGCCTTGCTATAATCTAAGAGGTATTTGGTGCCAAAACTCGGTCAAAAACACCTATCGTAAACACATATAGAGACCCACACGTCAAGCACAAAGAGCTTATCTGCCCAGCTGTTTACATAAGTAACCTGGAGTAGGTAAATCAATTCGATCTTTGACCCAACAAATAAATCACTAGAAGAATTCATTTAATAAGGAAATTGGTCAAATTTTAGTAAGTACCTTTGAAGATCATTATTAACACTTACAATCTTAAGTTATTTCCAGTTGAGTTCTTTGAAAACGCCAGTTTTGAGTGAGGCAGGGGACAGAGGTCAATGAATGAGTGACTAACCCAAAAGAAACGAAAAATCACACCTGTAAGGCGACCAATGAGAAAGAAAACTACTAATAAAACAAATTTCTACTTTCGCGCTAAAACACATTGCATGTAGGTACTTCGAATTCTGATTACCGATCCCGCTGTTTGTGATATTATTTGTTGTTCGGATAAATCGTTGATATTCGTCGAGGATTATCGAGAGGGTATAGCATTACAAAAGCCCTCGATTAACGCGGAGACACGTGATCTATCAAAGTTGAAGAATGTTCCGCCCACATCATGATTTAAAGACTTGGGACGAAGTCGACAAGCGCTATTAATATCGTAGTTCATTCCTTCGAAAAACAAAGCACCCATTGAGAATCCCGGAGAAAAGGTGGAAACAGGTAGGTTTTTAATAAAGGGTAGTATTATGGTTTATCGCACACTTTTTGTTTAGTGATCGTGAAAAAACTTCCAACAAACAATTCTTGGTCCAATTCTTGATCCAATCAAAGGAAGACAAAGTGAATGAATCGCATCTCCTGGCTCCGGGAGCGCTTTTAAAAGAATGGAAAAAAGAAATTCAGTTTTAAAGCAGGGCTCTATTTCCACAGGATCTTGATATTAGCAGGCAAATCAGAACTTAAAAAAAAAAAGACAAAACTTTTAAGATTATACGACATGTTTTTACAGAAATTTCTGTTAGCTTCAGTTGATTAATGTACAAAACGTTAGATAAATCTTAAACTATCCTTTTAATTCTCACATTGTCACGTTTTATGTACATTCCGTTGTTACTAGCATAATAAGCACTTGTTCCTACTTATAAATTCAAGTTCTAACGCTTTGTACATTAATCAACTGAAGATGACAGACGTTTCTGTCGAAACATGTCTTATAATCTTAAAAGTTTTGTTGTTTTCTTCAAAGGGCTCCATTTGATGAAAAACTTGAACCTTGTATTTCGTGGATAATGGAATCAAAAGGTCGAGACAGCAGAAAGCAAATCGTTATCTTTAACAAGATTACGACATTTTTGAATTTCCAAGACATGTTTTGATGTTACGAACATCACCTTGAGTTTCAGAATATTTGAAAAATCGATTGCACTATATAACAACTAGGCGAAACATTCATAAACATTTACTAAGCTCAGAACGTTGTCGTCAATCTTGCTGTGCGGATTGTTTCGAAATCCTTGATTCCGCCCCTACTAAAATTCAACTTAAACTTAAGGAGGTTATGCATATAAATCGGGAAAAGCCTAATTTAAACCAACAAGTTCATCACGTCACCTGACACTTACGCTTTAGGCTTTACATTCTTTCAAACACTTTGTAACTCACTCAAATATGTCATTTTTGTCACTTAATCATAATTAATTATGCATGTTTCGCCTAGTTGTTATATAGTCCTAACGGTCTTTCAAATATTCTGTAACTGACGATGATGTTCGTAACATCGAAACATGTCTTGGAAAGAAAAAAAATGTCGTAATCTTCTTAAAGGTAACGATTTGCTTTCTGCTGTCTCGAGCTTTTGGTCTCATTATCCACGACATAGCAGCCAGATATGAAGGACGTTTCAACCTTGTATGTATAGTGATTAAGAAGAGTAAAACCCACAATAGGATACTATAAATAATCACACCAATGTTCACGGATCTTCGAGTTTCGCAGTAAGAATTTGGCAAACTGTATTACCTTTCTTTGCCCTCTCTGTTGCTGGAGTTTTTAAAGAAGCTATACCACTTTTTCGTGATCTGTCAAAGTGCAGGAATGGTCCACCGTTAATGAATTCAATGTGTGTCAGTAAAGAGGTGACTGGGTTGTGTCAACAATATTGATTTCCAATGTAAAAAGGGTGGAAGAAAGGAAAAAAAATCCTGTTTTTTTTGTTGTTGCCACAATTGACAAACGGTTACTGACAGTTTTATTCTACGAAGACTAGCCTGCTAGAAGTCTTCCAGAAGTTCGAGGTACATGAAGAGCATGCTTGACTGCTCGAATGCGCAGGCTAAACAAAGTCAAAAAGCTGCTGTCAGATAGGGTTTCACAGTCAGTGGTCACGCCTTGCTATAATCTAAGAGGTATTTGGTGCCAAAACCCGGTCAAAAAAAACCTATCGTAAACACATATAGAGACCCACACGTCAAGCACAAAGAGCTTATCTGCCCAGCTAATTACCTAAGTAACCTGGAGTAGGTAAATCAATTCGATCTTTGACCCAACAAATAAATCACTAGAAGAATTCATTTAATAAGGAAATTGTTCAAATTTTAGTAAGTACCTTTGAAGATCATTATTAACACTTACAATCTTAAGTTATTTCCAGTTGAGTTCTTTGAAAACGCCAGTTTTGAGTGAAGCAGGGGACAGAGGTCAATGAATGAGTGATTAACCCAAAAGAAACGAAAAATCACACCTGTAAGGCGACCAATGAGAAAGAAAACTACTAATAAAACAAATTTCTACTTTCGCGCTAAAACACATTGAATGTAGGTACTTCGAATTCTGATTACCGATCCCGCTGTTTGTGATATTATTTGTTGTTCGGATAAATCGTTGATATTTGTCGAGGATTATCGAGAGGGTATAGCATTACAAAAGCCCTCGATTAACGCGGAGACACGTGATCTATCAAAGTTGAAGAATGTTCCGCCCACATCATGATTTAAAGACTTGGGACGAAGTCGACAAGCGCTATTAATATCGTAGTTCATTCCTTCGAAAAACAAAGCACCCATTGAGAATCCCGGAGAAAAGGTGGAAACAGGTAAGTTTTTAGTAAAGGGTAGTATTATGGTTTATCGCACACTTTTTGTTTAGTGATCGTGAAAAAACTTCCAACAAACAATTCTTGGTCCAATTCTTGATCCAATCAAAGGAAGACAAAGTGAATGAATCGCATCTCCTGTCTCCGGGAGCGCTTTTAAAAGAATGGAAAAAAGAAATTCAGTTTTAAAGCAGGGCTCTATTTCCACAGGATCTTGATATTAGCAGGCAAATCAGAACTTAAAAAAAAAAGACAAAACTTTTAAGATTATACGACATGTTTTTACAGAAATTTCTGTTAGCTTCAGTTGATTAATGTACAAAACGTTAGATAAATCTTAAACTATCTTTTTAATTCTCACATTGTCACGTTTTATGTACATTCCGTTGTTACTAGCATAATAAGCACTTGTTCCTACTTATAAATTCAAGTTCTAACGCTTTGTACATTAATCAACTGAAGATGACAGAAGTTTCTGTCGAAACATGTCTTATAATCTTAAAAGTTTTGTTGTTTTCTTCAAAGGGCTCCATTTGATGAAAAACTTGAACCTTGTATTTCGTGGATAATGGAATCAAAAGGTCGAGACAGCAGAAAGCAAATCGTTATCTTTAACAAGATTACGACATTTTTGAATTTCCAAGACATGTTTTGATGTTACGAACATCACCTTGAGTTCCAGAATATTTGAAAAACCGTTTGCACTATATAACAACTAGGCGAAACATTCATAAACATTTACTAAGCTCAGAACGTTGTCGTCAATCTTGCTGTGCGGATTGTTTCGAAATCCTTGATTCCGCCCCTACTAAATTTCAACTTAAACTTAAGGAGGTTATGCATATAAATCGGGAAAAGCCTAATTTAAACCAACAAGTTCATCACGTCACCTGACACTTACGCTTTAGGCTTTACATTCTTTCAAACACTTTGTAACTCACTCAAATATGTCATTTTTGTCACTTAATCATAATTAATTATGCATGTTTCGCCTAGTTGTTATATAGTCCTAACGGTCTTTCAAATATTCTGTAACTGACGATGATGTTCGTAACATCGAAACATGTCTTGGAAAGAAAAAAAATGTCGTAATCTTCTTAAAGGTAACGATTTGCTTTCTGCTGTCTCGAGCTTTTGGTCTCATTATCCACGACATAGCAGCCAGATATGAAGGACGTTTCAACCTTGTATGTATAGTGATTAAGAAGAGTAAAACCCACAATAGGATACTATAAATAATCACACCAATGTTCACGGATCTTCGAGTTTCGCAGTAAGAGTTTGGCAAACTGTATTACCTTTCTTTGCCCTCTCTGTTGCTGGAGTTTTTAAAGAAGCTATACCACTTTTTCGTGATCTGTCAAAGTGCAGGAAAGGTCCACCCTTAATTCAACGAATTCATTGGGTTTCAGTAAAGAGGTAACTGGGTTGTGTCAACAATATCGACTCCCTATGTAAATAGAGTGGAGGCATCCACGTCCCAATTCAAGGTAACTTAACCCTTAAAACCTCTGTCTTTTAGTCTTCTGGTTTCTTCTTCTGTTATCCATTATATACTGTGCATACTGTTTCTCTGTGCTCACTGTTCCTCGGTGCATAAGTTTCCTCTCTGCCTACTGTTCCTCTGTACCGTCTGTGCCCACTGTTCCTTTAAGCGTTCCTCAGTAAATAACCACTGTTCCTCTAGTACTATTTCTCAGCCCTCTGTTCTTCACTGCTTTCATGTAATGATTAACGCTTTCACTTCCAGTATATGTGTAATGATTAACGA
This sequence comes from Montipora capricornis, assembly GCF_036669925.1. Taxonomy (NCBI): domain Eukaryota; kingdom Metazoa; phylum Cnidaria; class Anthozoa; order Scleractinia; family Acroporidae; genus Montipora; species Montipora capricornis. Next base: position 23,187,938 of record NC_090889.1, read on the forward strand.
TTTCAGAGCCCAGTATATGAGAGACAAGGTGGCACACCTCAAACAGTTCGATGTAACATGAAAAGTAGGTTTAGCTGTTTACTAGATAATTTGTAACAATGTATGTTGCGTCTTTTTCATCTGAACTGGAGGGTGACACACCTCAAACAGTTTGATGTAACGTGGAAAGTAGGTTTAGCCGTTTACTAGATAATTTGTAACAATGCATGTTGCGTTTTTTCACCTGAACTGGCGGGACTTTATTGTCTTTAATCATGTTAATAGCCGATAAGAGGCCGTCCTGGCCTGTAGTAATGCTTCGAAAAGGTTGCGTTAGAATGCGTAAAGCCACCTAAGCCGGAACGGCCAAAATTCAGAGACTTTGCCGAGTGCGCTGCAAAATGTACATGTACATGTATATATTCATGTTAATTCTTATTCCAGTAAAGGACAAATCGACCCTTAAATGACGGCAAACTGTGATATAG
>NC_090889.1:23195904-23198404 GCF_036669925.1 Montipora capricornis
TGTGATGGGTTTAATTTCTACTTTATTCGCATCAGATTTTGTCCGCCAATTACAACACGTAGCTCGAAGACAATTAAATTCTGCGTTCCAACGTAAAACCACTTGCTTAACCTTCTTTGCCTTCTTTGCAGGGAGGCGTGATTTATCATCAGGTCATGACACCTGATTGGTTGAAGAGGCATGCCTCGTATATCAGCAAAGCTCATACATCAACTTCCACACAACTGACATTGAACCCAATCTCAGTGAAACAAGCAGCTCTTCTCAAAGTGCCATTGATTTCTTTTGGTGCAGTTGAAGACTCTACACCGCTGACTGTCGAGATTGTGGTCGCAAATGACGTCAGCATCGGAAAGAGGGCGGACAGCACTATTAGGTATGGCGTGTCAGATGGTGAGAAGTTTGTGGGCTTGCAGACTGTCGGCAAGAAATTGTACGTGTATCAAGCTCCGTGTTTTGGAGTTCAAGGGGTCTCTGGTGCGAACTTATCGGCTCTGCGATGGTTCGGTGTAACACCTAAACCCAGGCATTCTTTTTATCCCGGTCGGTTTATTATTACTCTAAAGCTGAACGAGGGCTGGGGATCGTGCTACACTGCGCATGATGGAGGCTTTATGAAGACTGTTGGCTTCAGTAACCGCCTGAAGCTCAGCAAAGGACTCGCTTTGGAAGTCTATAAAGGCGTTAACAACGGAGATAAAAGTGGGATCAAGTCAATCGTGGTCACCATTTTCCAAGATGACCACTGGATGACTCTTAATTAGTGCAGCAACAAGATAAACCTGCTTCGTAAAACCAGATTTATAATCTAGAACTCTAGAATTCGTTATGTTAGAGCAGTCAAAAAAGCTTGAAACAGGAAGCACTTTTGAGCCATTAATAAAAGCAAAAACACGGTGGGAAAATACGTTTGTTTTGAATATATTCGCCTTTGACATAATATTCACCGAAAAGGTGAAAGGATATCTACACAAGGCTACAAAAAAATCTGCGACCAAAACCAAACGTTTGTTTTTTAACCGTTTGTCACCATCAGGGTTCGGTCAGCCTTTAGGGACAATTCCCATCACCCATTCTCTCACATATATCATATCATATCATTATTTACCCTCGGATTTTTAGAGTAGCTTGGTGTAGCTAATATCTCCGAGCATTTACCCTCCCAACCATGATACATCACAGAAGACAGACCACAACACCGGGAACTACATGCCCTATTCTTTGCGACAAGTGTGCGGGTGTGCATCGAGCCAAATTTGTCGCAAATCAAGAAGCTTTCCCAAGAAGGCAGGCAACGTTTTCGAAAGCGGCAGAAGCTGATAAAAATCGCTGATAAAAGCAAGGACTGTTGGCAGGTCGTAGCCGAGTACGAGTCAGACGAACTTGCATCCTACTCCGAAGATGAAAAACGTTGTAAGAAGGCAACGGAAGCTGCGAGTCGCAAGAGACGCCAAAAAGAACAACTCTCCAGTGGTCGTGGAAAGAAAGCAAGAATTGCTTTGGGCGCTGGTGTAAGATAAAGAGCCTCCTCTATACTTTGTATGTTCATATGAGTTTTGGATACGCTTGCGCATCCTACCATATTTCTCGTGGTATTGTATTGTATTACGGGAATTTAAGGGTAAAATGTTTTACGTTCGTTTGAGCGAAGCGAATTAGAACGTAAATGTATTTTCCGCTGGTATTCCAAGTAATTAGTTGCGGTGTTTTCATTTCACACCTGCCGCACCCACTATTGGGCATTCTGTTTTTCATGTATGTCAGGATTGGCAGTTATTAGTATTTATACTCTCCGATGTCTCTTGAGTACCATTCACGCTTGCGGTTCCATACAGTTTATTCATCTTTCTGCGATTTGCGCCATGTCAATAAGTCATTAATTAAGCAAAGTGTTAAGTATGAGGACTGGAAAATTGCTATGTCTTATTTTGTGAAGGATGGGTTCATGTTTTCCTTCGATTTAAAAAGTGGTTACCATCATGTAGACATTGCACAAGAGCACCAAACTTTTCTGGGGTTTTCATGGCCTGCGCCTGATTCCATTAAGGAAATATTTTATGTTTTTACTGTGCTCCCGTTCGGTCTGTCCTCTGCCCCTTGGGTTTTCACTAAAGTTTTGAAGCCTTTAGAAAAGTATTGGGGAGTACAGGGTCTTTGTATAGCCATCTTCTTGGATCATGGTTGGGCGATTGTTCAGGATAGAGAAAGTTGTCGCACTAAGGCCCGGGCTGTAAGGGCGGATTTGTGCAACGCAGGTTTTGTTGTCAATGAAGATAAATCGGTATGGGAACCCACCCAAGTATTAGACTGGCTGGGTATTACCTGGAATGCTGCATTAGGTACTTTTAAAATTGTGGAAAGGAGAATTGTTAAGATCATTAACTCAATTGATCATATTATTGAAGCCGATTTCAAAGTTTCCGCGAGAGAGTTGTCTTCCTTCACAGGTCAAGTTATCTCTACCGGGCCTGTAGTTGGTAACATTGGCGGCAGGATAATG
>NC_090889.1:23203404-23218404 GCF_036669925.1 Montipora capricornis
TGATATAAAGCGCGGACGGAGGAAAAAGTAGTGAGAAGAAGATCTCTAGCCAGCTACTAAAGAGTAACCTTGGTGTGTGCTGTTAAAGTAGACTTTTGATTTCTGAACATGTTTTCACTCTAGAAAAGTCGCAACAAAGTAGTGCTTTTTTTCGCTGTTATCCTCGTTGCAAAAAACTGGCCTTTCGTAATTTCTTGTCAAGCAAAGGGTATAATGTAAATAAGAGAATACTGAGATATTTATATTTGCAAATTACCTGTCCTTTTTCTTACCACTTAACTCTAACTCTACATCCCTATACAATAAGCGCATTGAAAATCTTCTTATGCATGATCTTCGCGGAAATTACATTCTGTTCCTGAATAAACCTAAAAAAACTAGTCATGGTCTTAGTTCTTTTTCGAACGTATAGGCTAAGTTGCGAAATGCGCTACCTGATTTTATCCGTACCACTGAGTTTCCTGTTTTTAAAAGAGAATCGATGGTCGCATTTTGTACAAAATGAAGATGCTGGTTTTACAAGGAATTGACATTTTAGTTTAGCAGATTCTACAGCCATGAACTCGTAAGGTAAGAAGGACGCGCGCGTGTCATTTCGAGACAGAGTTGATAGATGGTTTCATGCAGACTAGGACGCCTAAAATGCTGTGTCGTAATGTAATAGAAGTTGTCTTAAGATTTTTGTTAAACTTTTCCAGATTGTTCCCTACATTACGGTGACTCGAAATGTGCAAATAAGAAAATAGGCGAGCAAGGTCGTTTGGGAGATATAACCTGCTCAAGTTACTGATTTAATCATTGCGACTTTATCCATCAAGGACAAGTTTGTTGTATGGGTTTACGCTACATTTTGCAGGCACAGGAAGCACAGCTTTGACGCATTTCTTGAAATAACAAAGCAGGTGTATTGTATTGTTCAAAAGGAATAATTTAATGTTTGTCTTATGGCACAGGGCACTTGAAAAGACATTGACTTCAAGTATTCCTCGGATTCGTGATTTTGAGGATACAATTTTGAGTACACGAGTTATGAGGAGTAAGAGAATAAAATTATGCCAAAAAAAAAAAAGGTCACCAACTTTGTTTAAGAGAAAACAGAAAATAAACCAAGCTCGACCCTTCGACAACACGTCTCTCCCTGATAGCGCGGTTTCACCTTCAATCTTGGACTGAAATTTCACTTTAGCATCATCATCACTTTGAAATGTCTTTGGCCACGTGCGATATATCAATATTCACACGTAGCTAGGAGTCACTCTGGCTAGATTTAAACATTGTTTTTTTCATAGATATCCGCTGAGACTTGTGAGACAAAGAAAACAGAACCGAGCCATGAAATTTGACCTTAAAATCCCTTAACCATGCCTGAATACGAACGTGGCCGAGGCTGTGTTATGCGCAGAACACGATGCGCAGTGCAATACTAGGGAATCACCTTAACATATCTAGATAGGCGGCTTTCTTTCCTCACGAATTTCCTAAAAATCTTGGAAAGATTGGTGACCTTGTATTCCAAACGGTAAAATAACTCTGTAAAATGACTAATACAGTACATCGTTAACCGACAACTGCTTTCTGAAAAATAAATCAAGTATCAAAATGTTAAATTTTTCGCGCGAACGAGTTGTCCAATGATGTCTTCTGGCGTACTGTGATGTGATTGGTTGCAATTTCATTTTGATTATTCCGTGAACAGTTCATTTCTCTCGGCATGGTTGAGAATGAATCAGTATTTTCTCCTTTTTACGGCATTTACAATTTTAATCACCAAACAAGAGGCTCATTCACAGACACAAGGCGACTGCCGACCTAATCGCGATGGGAGATATCAGTATTTTTCCGAAACAGAACGTCTTAAACTTCGGGAAAAAGCCAAACAAATGTTTTATTTTGGGTACGACAACTACATGAATTTTGCCTTCCCCAAAGATGAACTTGATCCGATTCATTGTACAGGGAGAGGACCAGACTATGAAAATCCGTAAGTTTTGTGTCAATGAATTTTTCACCTATGAAAGCATTTTAATTTAACTATTTACAGAAGTAAATAGGTTCTTGGAAGTTGTATAATCGAGTATATTGGATCAGATCTCCTCATGCCTCATGCAACCACCACAATTAACTAGAATTTTTCCCAAAATTTCTAGATGTCTTTATAACTACAGTGACTTAATGGTTAATTTTCATTGGAATTTCATAACTTTTATAAGTTTATTTCACGAAGCTCACTTTGACGTATGTCAATGAATGAATAATTACGCATTTAATAAATATCGTTTTATTCGCCAAGACATTTATTATTCAGGCAATAAAAAAATAAACCAAAAAATATCAGTTGTCAAAAATATGCTTTTATCCAAATCGTTAGTCGAAATTTCAGGTTCCATATCGATCGTTGTGTTAAAGCCTTGTTTACCATTGACCAAATTATTGCTTTCTTCACTCAATACATTGTATACAGAGTTTAATATAAATAGAGGAATTGCATGTAGGTTTGTGATCAGAATGTAAGCATTTTCTCTTAGTCCTGAACACTGTTCAATCTGTCACTGACCAGTCTCTGAAATGAGTGTGATTCAAGTGTTTAGCTACTTGTGGCTAATTTACTCAAGAAAGCTCAGGATCCTTAGAATTACCTGTCTTGCCTGATTCTTTCATCCAAACGCTTATCACCCGGGCCAATTAGAGCCCCTACAATCATGAACAAAAATCACCTCTCCTTCTCCCTCCCCACTCAACACAATTTCATTTAGGAAGAAGTTAATATAACCCAGGTGTCCTTTTTTTTTGATGGGGGGGGGGGGGGGGGGTGGGGTTGGGGTGGGGGAGGGGGAGAGGAAGCCATGGTAAGATGAGTGACAGAAAGCCTGGATTTGTTCAGGCTTCTTTCACAGTAGTATTGCTCATTACAAGTCAAGGCTGTTGCCTAACAGGAGCCCGGTAGCCTGGGGCTCCCAAAGAATAGCTCTGGGCTCCTTAATTTTTCACAGCAACACCTTTCACTTCATATGTTGGGCTCCTAAGTTCTCAGCGTTTAGCTCTGAGGGCCCCTTTAAAATTTTCTTAGGCAGCAGCCTTGACAAGTTGTTCCATTAACTGCTGGTAAATCCCCACAACCCAGCCATGTATATTCCTGCATTAGAGGCACTCGTTACACTCAGGTACATTCAGTGGAAAAAATAGAGGGGTAGGGTGGGGGAATGATTGGAAACAAATTCTAAATACTGCTACAAACTGTATGAGAACTTGAGGAATGTGGCTCCATCCGAGCCTTCACATACATTTTTGACATTGACTGTGTCACCATTGCCGCTTGATAGCTTCTTCCTGCTCGGTATCTCTCCAGTTTGCTGCTTTCTTCTAGACAGCTACTTAACAGCTGCCCATCAACCTTGTGATAATTGACCTCGTTAAATTTGAATTAATTAAATTTCACAGACTTTTAGATAGGCTACCTCCGGAAAAAGGAGCAGACTGCTTTAAATCTCGTAGTAATAGGTAAATTTTATGTCTGTTTTATCACTGTCCTCAGTTTTTATCTAAATATATTAAGTTTTTGTTTTTCTAATTTTTATCTGTTTTTCATTAAGGTCAAATATCAATATCAACGATGTTTTAGGAGATTATTCATTAGGATTATTAGAGTCACTTGGTACATTAGCAGTGAGTATCACAGCATAAAAAATATGTCATGAAATTTAAAAAAGGTGTCCTCTGGTTACTTAAACAAAGGTATAAAAATTACAATCCTTTGATTGCCAGACAGCACACTTTGATATTGCAGACTGGCAATTGAAAGCTTGTAAACTTCATATCCTTCTTAACCAGAGAACGCCTTTTGTAATTTTACGATGTCTTACCATGGTCACTTGTTTGCTTCTAGACATGAAAAATGTGCTTGTTTGCTATCGGAGTTCCGCAAAAAAAAAAAAAAAAATTGGAAAAATCCTGGTATGAAGTAGGATGTATCCAAAAAGTGGATTAAGTTATATCTCCTTTAGCTCCGCTGGTAGAGAAACCAAACTAGTGATCCGCAGATTGTACATGTATGTTCACCTCTTGCAAAAGAGCATTGATCTGCGACTAGGAGGTGAAATGACCTATTATAGGTGCCTTTAGTTGAGAATGAGACATCGGCAGCTTTGTGGTAGAGTAACAACAGTCCTTAGTTGCTAGATCCAATCACCTTCTACTTTAAGCACTCCAATTCTTTGAAGGAAATAATTTTTAATGTACATGTAGGAATTGCAAAGAAATCATTGCCGTCTTTTGCCTGGGTGCGATTCTCATGCAGCATCTGACCCTGTGTGTTTCTGACAAGTGTGGGATCTGTTTGGATGAATGCGTCAATTGCAGTACATAGATAATTAAATATATTATAATTCTATTTATGTGTATTTTAGATCATGGGCAATAGCAGTGAGTTCAAACGAGCTGTTCAGCTTGTTGTAGACTCTGTAACATTTCAAAAGAATAACACAGTTCAAGTTTTTGAAGCAACAATAAGGTGAGGACTTAGTTAAAGAGCAAAATCTGTTTGAGATTCAGTCTCAGTTTCTCGAAATAGAAGAGAGAGTTAATAATTAATAATTTATTAAGAACGCCAACAGTTATGGCAAGGACAACACCACAAAGGAAAAATAAAGAAAAATAGCTGGAAAGCATGCATTAGTTATAGTGCATTTCTTTTCTGTAGTCTACAAAACAACAACTTGAAATAACCAAATTGAATGACAACATGAGCATACAACACTGAGCCATTCATTTTTCATCTTAATTGACGTTACAACCTGTGACAATTATTTGTACATGTGTGTTTTGTTCATGTTTACTTCATAGTGATAATAGCCAATCTAGTAATGATCAAAATATAAGAATTATTATAATGTTACAACGCTTTGACATATGCCCGGCAATGGATGACATAGTGTACCGCATTGGTAGTCGGACTTTGAGATGGAATGGGCACACGCGTGGACATGACTTTGTTGTGAGTTCGAGTGATCTTTTTCGGGTGGTGATTTTCTTTGGGAAAATAAAACTATTTAACTGCACTGGGCTTGTGCGTCTTGCACAACTGCATGGGGTTAAATTCTTGACTAAACACACCATGTATGCATCCTCTGTGAGCATCTAACCTTGTGTTTTCTGGTCTGTTTGAATTTTAGAGTTCTTGGATCCTTGCTCTCGGCTCATTTAATTATAAAGGATCCTATTCAGCCGTTTGGTGATATGGTGCCATCTGAGTATGATGATGAACTGTTGCTCTTGGCCCATGATATTGCAAACAGGCTGCTGGCAGCTTTTGAATTATCTAAAACACAAATTCCTTATCCTAGGGTAAGTACTGAAAGGAGATGATGTCGGTGAATTAGTTATAAAGAACCTAAACAAGAATGATTGCTCTGGCTACGAAAACATCTTTTTTTATACTATGTAACTTCAAAAATTCATTTATGATTAATAATTCATGAGCCTCTCAGCCTATCAAAACATCGATAAAAAGTCACTTTCATGAGCGTTTAGCCCCATAAAACACTCCTCATTAGAATAGTAACGAGCCGCGTCTTATTTTTCTTGTATGCTAATATCTTCCCCTCACATTTTGAACCTTTGTCGGACTCCCGAGGGACACTTTTTGTGCAGCATTTTTGAAGCCCTTCTCTAAAAAACTTGCAGCCATGTTTTATCGGGTCTAAAAACATGAGGCGTAGACTCACAAGGCCCACTGCATGGCTTGCAGTTTGACAAGGTTTGGGAGGGTAAGCTGAGCTTTTGGAAAGTAATAATATATCAAAATATATGTGATTAAATTAAAGACCAGGACCAGACCATTTAACATGAAGACTCCAATTCGCGGGAAACTCTTTTTTTTTTTGCAAATAGCCCAGGACTGATTTTGCTGCCTTTTTTAACACAGATTAATTTATGGACTGGCCTTCCATCGACCTTCTATAAAGAAACTTGTACAGCTGGTGCTGGGACAGTACTGTTGGAATTTGGAATACTAAGCAGGTTGTTAGGGGATCCTACATTTGAAAATTTAGCTAGGAAAGCAGTGACTTCTCTTTGGAGACAGAGATCTAGGGAAACGGGACTTTTAGGTTGGTAATGAATGAAAGTTTGATTTTTTTTGTTACCACTCAGCTATCTTAAGTGCTATCTTTATTCCCATGTAGTCCATCTGGCCTGGGTTGCTCAGAGCAAGGTTAGTGCCAACTAGTGTTAAATACCATGGAAACCAAAAGGTCTTGATACCTTTTAACCAATGGTTAGCGTTAACCATGTGTTGAGCAACCCGCCCCTGCGCGTTAGACCTAGGAATCAATATTGGCCCAGTGATGCTCTCCAACTGTTTATTGCCATGAGATGACGTCTCAAATACCCATGATCTGACTCCAACTTCATTCAGCTAATTCTAATGAGACCCATTGAAGAAATCAAAATGGGCCCACTCATGCTCCCCGACTGTTTATTGGCGTGAGGTGACATCTCAAATACCCATGATCATCCATGGCCTGTTCAACTTCATTCAACTTATTCTAATGAGGCCCATTGAAAAGGTGGGCGTAGGTTGAGAAAAATTCCATGTTTTTTGTGAACTTGAAAAACTGCCAACATGCACTGTATATGTATATATATGTAGTAATAAAAATTACTATATATTGTTTGCATTTAGTATTATTTATTTACAACAATCTAATGTTACAAGTTTCAGACACTGCTACTGGTAAGTTAAAATATGTTGCCCCTTCAAGTGAGACAATAATAGCAATTAGTATAAATACACAGGTGATTAAACAAAATCGCGCGCCCTCATTGGCTCGCTATCTCGGATTATCAGCCGATAATCACCTCGACGGACAAAATGGCTGCCAGTAGTCATTTTGCCACTGTAAGTGAAGATGATTTCGTGTTGAAATGTTCTTTTTTTTCTCTTTTTTGAAATAATCACCTGTGTATTTATACTAAAACAATTATTCGCCTCAGGCTCAGTGATTATCGGTGAATATTCACCGAGGCAAAGTCGAGGTGAATATTCACTGATAATCACTTCGCCTTCGGCGAAATGTTAATACTGTCTGGTGAAGGGTTGGAGCTAAAGTGGGATAAAATACTGTTTGAATTACTGCACTCAAACTGTGATCTCTGCAAGTACCTTGCTCCTACACTGCGAGCAGTCTCTCTTTTGCTGTAGAATTGTTGAAACGAATGCGTACATTGAACTTTTGATGGCTGAAACTGCGGGTCGCAAATACTGCAGGCATTGGTTTTTCGCTCTAACAAATGCTCGCAGTTTCAGCCATTTTGAAGTGTTTGTTCGTTTTAACGATTTAGAGCAAAAGAGAGACTGCTCGCAGACTACCTTGATCCAAACTTTGACCCTGAGATGAATTTGGAAAACTACAAATTTAGTATGGAATCATTTTGTAAGGAAATTAGGTTTTTGTTGTAGGTAATGTTATAAATGTAGAGACTGGAGAATGGTCCGGGAAGATGAGTGGATTGGGTGCTGGTATGGACTCATTTTATGAGTACCTTCTGAAGGTGATTGTGTGATCTATTTTTCTTGAAGTTTCAGAAATTTAGTAAACTTCGTATGTCACTTTTGGCAAAAAAGATTTTCTTTATTTCATTTGCAGGGCTACATCATGTTTGGTGATCCAGATGATTTGAAGAGATTTAATGATATTTATAGAGCCATTAACAAATATCTACGCAGAGGGTAATGTACAGTAATAGACATTAAAAAATGTACTGTCCCTACCCCTCCTTCCCCCACCCCTTAGGCATTTAACTTGTCTTACCTGGGAAAATTGATTGCTATCTCCAGTAGGGAGGGGTGGGAAATTTGACTTGTTTTCTTTCTTATGTGGGGGAAGTTTGGTCAAGGTTACCATAAGAGGTTAGACTTTCAAGTCTTCTCAGATAAGGACTATTAAACCGTAGGCCCTGCTTCGCAAAGAGACCGTTGGGCGTTAAAGCAGGGGATTGTAGGGCAATGGAGGTCCCGAAGTTGTGGTGGGTCCCAGCAAAATGTGACTGGAATCACGGGCACCCAATGAGATGATAGTTCAAAACCACTTACACAAAGCATTGTTAAACTTATTTTAGTATTTTAAAAATGGTAGATATATTTTTATCCCCTAAAAATTTTTCATCTGTTCGGATTTCCTAGCCGAAAGTCTAGTGATCCGAAAATTATAGGGAGCAAAACTTACCTTTTCAAAAATTTCAACCAGAAAAAGGCTTCCGAAAATTTTGGGTGACCTTTTTAGGGAAAAAACCCGTTAAAAATGGGTAATTATACCATTTTTCAGATGTTCGAAAATCCTAGTAGAGGCAGGCAAGCAAGAAATTTTGCAACAAATGTTCCGAAAATTCTAGATCTCAAATCGTCTTTCAAACAGATATTTTTCGAAAATTGACGGTGGGTGCCCAGTTTAAGAAACTACGACGGCTACGGCGACGAAAACGTCACTTCAAAATATAAGTTTGAGCTATTTTGAGTATTTCATGATTATTCCACTTTGTTTTTATTATACAATATGGGCGAAGTGTCCTATAAGAGGATTAATACGGACGGATTTGAAGTAAAGAGTGAGACTGAAAGATTCACTGTTAAGTTTGTCGACGTTGCAGTCAAAACCTAAAATTTGGACATTTCACGTAGTAGTTTTGACGAGTACGGGAGATAATTGTTCAAAAATGCGTGCCGCACGTGCAGCACGATCATTTTGGTTCTTTTATCCAATAATATTACTGATTTTGGCGTTGTCGTTGCTGTAGCCGTCGTCGTTTCTTAAACTCCCTCCGCTAGCTACGCAGAGTATGACCGGAATGGCGCGATGCCTCACGTTAGTCAAAGGGAATTTACCGGGTGCTGGACATCCAGATACTGAAGGTTCCGTTTTTTTTTTGGCACTCTTCAGTCGACTCAAATGCAACCAGGGCAATGGAAGTACACCTTTGTACGTTAATGTCCACATGGATAATGGCCAAACCGCAAATACGTGGATAGACGCACTCTCTGCATCATTTGCTGGAGTTCAGGTACACTTTTTAACCTGTATTAGTCTCCATACATACTAATATGTTTTTAAAAATTTCGTTCATTTTCGTTTTGATGGAAACGCAGAAAAATATCATCCTAGCGGAAATAGCATCTTCCATCCTTTTTAAATCATCCGCTTCTCTTATCTAGACCTATCTACGCCAATTCGTTTTAGAAGCTGTTAACATTAACGTCATTTCTCTTGTGGAAACCAAAACTGGAGCTTTTTCAAAAGGTTGAACACCTTTAACACCGTTTTGACAGGTTTTCCGTTAGTCAGCTGCGTTTGAAAACGTTTTTCTGTTGATGATAAAAAGTAGAAGTTCTCAGACGAAAAGGCTCAAATGTGGCTGTCAGCCACAAAGCAACTCTTTCTCCAACCTCGTTCCCAGGGTCCTCTCTTAAGCGCCTCGTTGGCAATCTATCATCTCATATCCAACGCGCGCTCATGGAATAATTGTTAATTATTGCACATAGGAAAAAAAAAAAGAATTGAACATTGTGATATGCAAAGTTCTATTGGTTTTTTATTAAGGTTCTGAAAGGAGACATCACAGAAGCTATCTGCACGCATGCTCTGTACTATGCCATTTGGAAAAAGTACGAAGCTATGCCTGAGCGCTTTAACTGGCAAATCAAACAGTCAGAAGTACATTTTTCTCCACTCAGACCTGAGCTTGTAGAATCCACATACCTTTTGCATCAGGTACGATACACTGTCTCTTTTCAATGTAAACGTTTTCCCACGTGAGTGTCCGCGGTTTTTTGTTTGTTTGTTACTGACTTTTATCGAGAGATTTTGCATAGCGTTCCGTGAACTTGTCAATTCTGTTATTCTAATTTGTCCCAAATACGGTCAAGTGGCTAACTCAAAACCGCCAACCGCGGTTTGCCTTTTGCAGTAAGATGATTAAACCTCCATTTTAAATGTCTCTAATATACTCGACGTCGACATCAAGGAAAACCACTTCATCAAAAATTGTTGTTCTCGTTAACAAATTTTCGACGTTGTTCAATTTTTATAGACTAGCCGCCGAACTATAAACGAGCGGAACGTGAAGGAAAGGCGTTTCATGTTCACGTTTCACATTGGAGACATTTTCATCGCATTTTACGGCGCACACGGCAAACGTCAGGTGGAAATTTGCGTTTTGCCAAAAATCCAAGAGACTTGTTTACTTTTAGAGGTTTCCTAGTGGTTAGAATAGGTGAATCTTTATGCTCTTTTAACCAGGAGCAATCTGGTAGCCTTCGGAGCTGGCGACTCTGTTGGCGCGGAGAATGGGTTGGGGCGCTGTGAACACGGCGCCCTCCCCCTTCTCCGCGCGGCATTTGCCTCTCGCGCCAACATTCCCGCCAGCTACGCAGGCTACAAACTGTCTTTTCCGGTTTTATGTAAACGTGTTGCTAAATAGAGAGCTTAAGCACGTGACGTTTTTGAGCCACCGACATAAACCGGAAGTGAACAAACATTTCTTATGCCAGGACAGTTAACAATACAAATATGGCAGTTTGAAGGCAAGTTAAAAGAACAGGAAAACAGCTCACTTCCGGTTGCGGTCCCTGACTCAAAAACGTCTCTTTCGTCAACTCCCTAATATCTATATTATTTGCAGATTAGCGGACATAGGAAGGAAAATTTACAAACGTCTAGAAAGTTGGAACAAAGCTCGCTAAAATTATTGTTTCGGGGCTCCTTCAGTTCGAGCTCATACACTCACTCGGTGCCGTAATGTTTGGTGTTTATCCTTGAGTTACAAAGCCTGTGCGTTACTCATTTCTCGTTGTTTTTCCGGCACAGGCCACTCATCATCCCTTTTACCTCCACGTTGGTCGGGAAATCATACGGGACATTGAAAAGCACTCCAAAGTCAAGTATGTCATTTCTATAATTGATTTGATGTCGAGGTGTTCCTGACTGCTGTGAAAACGGGTGCAAAAGTTGTACATATTCTCGATTTTCGTCCGCGCCTACACTGTACGAAAACACCCATAGCAGCGTCAATATTCGGGCGAATTTTTTTTAGCACTTTAAAGTGAATTGCATATCGCGCATGTGCGCATATTTCCATGTCGTTGTTTGCTTTTGTTTTGATAACTTGGAGGAACGGTTTCCTGCTGCCATAAGTCTTCCTTTTTTGTCTTGCTTTGGCCAATAGCTCAATCCCACTTTACAGTAAGCTCCATTCGTTCTCGTCCTTTGTTAGATGTGGATATGCTACCTTACACAGTGTCAAAGATAAAACCCAAGAGGATCGAATGGAAAGCTTCTTCTTAAGTGAAACATGCAAGTACTTGTATCTTGTAAGTGTTGGATAGCTTGCTAATGTGTATCTTTTATTTTTTATTCAAACGCAATTTTTCGCCTCTTCTCGCCGAATTTTCTTCGGTTGCTTATCTGGATTTCCACCCAATTGAACCCTGTGAAATTAAAACAAACAAGCAAACAAAAGAATATTGACCATTTTCCAGTTGTGTGTTTAGTTACCTGGCCTATGAATGAAAGTGGGGCTAGAGTTGACCTTGTTTTCATAGAAACCTTGCTTTTCTTGTGCGAATGCCAACAAATTAGCATGAGAGCAACATCATTAACATACGAAAGGCAGGGTTGTCTGTATCGTGGTCAACTCCAACCTCGCTTTCATTTAAAGGTCAGGTAACTAAGCATACAGCTGTAAAAAAGGTATATTCTAACATATGCAGGCAGCTAAATTAGTGGGATCATTATAGACCACTTTCATAAATAACGACCCCCTTCACCATTCTTTTGTATTTATGTTAATTAGACCTACTGCCCTTAGAGTGGTTTTCAATTGAGTGTCGAAAGTAATTAGTGAATTACTTTGGTTTTGCATTACTTCACTCAGTGATGGGTTCAAAGTTCTCGTGCCACTTTTCCAACCAATCAGAAGTGAAACCAAAACCAATCGTGGCTTGCGCGTGCACATTTTCCCGCGCTTTATGTCGGCTACGTGTAATAACTTCGAGTTTTGATTGGTTTACCGGATTGTCTCCGTACCCTTTGATTGGCCGAAGTAATTACTTTGGTTTTGGTTTTACGACATTCGATTGAAACTCGCTCTAACCGCGCATCAATCATGACTACGGGTTAAATTTAGATTGAAAAAATATGTCATTGGAAGATGCTTATGTATGGTGTTGGACGTGTTCAAAAAACCGCTCTATTTTGAAACAAAAATTCTTTTGAAATTCGCTCGTCGTAGCGAGGCTAGAAGCATTAGCATTATGAAAACAGAAAAATATTTTATTTGGCCGCCATTATGAAAGAGGTTTATTTGTTTTTAAGAATTACATTAAAAAGTAATTGGATTATGCCATGCTTTCCATGTAAGGTTCGACATTTCTCTACAAAATTATTTCGATTGTTAGGATTCCTTTTTTTATATTGTCAAAGTCTTAATGAAGTTAAATGCAGTGTAACTGAGTTAGTAACTAGGAGTGACTGCAGTCAATTGTTATCAGTGGTTTTGTTATATTTGCGCATGCGTTGGATTCCTTGTGCGTTGGATTGCAGAGCTTATTCATCGGTGTGGTGGGAAGAAGGAACATTTTGAGTGAAGCGGTTAGCAGTTTTTCCCCTTCCTTCCCCTCCCTTTACTTTCCACTGTTTATCAGTGTGACAGGGGCCTGTCTTCTTGGGGGGGTGGGGGCTCATGGCTGGGTTGTCGGGTTTTGCCAGCCATCGGTGCAGTCTCCATCTTGGAGCTGACTGCCAATAGTGGAAGCTGCAGGATGGCTCAGGAACCCAACTTCCACTTAGCGACGCAGTTGTTAATGATATTTAGATACTATTCTTGGTCTTTCTCCTTTTCAGTTTTAGTGTGTGCAAATACACCCTTGTTGGAGCTAGTGCGTTGATATTTTGTATTAAATAAAATAATGCCTACCATTGCCAACCCACCTCGCGAAAGAACACCTTGTGTTGAATACTAGTTTTACGTATTTCGTCTGCAGTTATTTGACATTGAAAACCACGTCAATCGAGATGCTTCTAACTACATCTTTAGCACTGAGGGACACATTTTCAGAGTGGACGCACAATTTAGGAAGAAATCTGGTGAAAGAAAAGCGAGGAAATTTGCTCAGAAGGCAACAAAAGCCTCTTACACTCGTTCACCTGGTAGAAGATACAACGAGAGCACAGGGGTCAGTTTAAATTTGTTGTGAATCATTGTTTTGATTTTGAGGGGATGTGTCACGAAATTTAGTCAAGTTCAGCGACTGGGAACTGGCAACCAAATCAATTGAAACGTAAAAGGCACTACTTGAACATCGGAGGAAGGTTTGAATAACACTGCAGTGAAATGCAAAAGGAGACAGTGATGGGCCAAATTGGAGAAGATTAAAATGAATTGGATTAGGCCATTTCCGAGTTCATGTCTGCCTCCGTCTCAAAGCGAATCTAAGTGCGAAGTTTTTGTGATGGTAATTAGTTCTACTTTACATATGAATGAAAACTAATTGTCATAAGAAAAACTTCGCCCTTAGCTTGCTTTGAAGGGAAGGCAGACATGAACTCATAAATGGCCTGTTGGGGTTTTTGAAAATTGTTCAGCCAGATAGTTTCTCGAAGTTTATCCCAGTTTGTAACTTACCGGTAAAGTAATTTAAATTATGTATGCTCGACAGACATGTTTTTGTCACGAAAATTTGAGTTGTGTTGTGGAAAGTAACTTTGAGTTACGTTTAAGTTGCATAACGAGTTGGGGCGAGAAACTTGACACAGCCCCTTTAAATTCTCAAAACAATCAGTCGGTAGTTGATTGTGGAGAAAATCGGATTTTACTACGTGCACAAATCCCATAATACACCTCTTTTACTCCCCAAAAATCTGCATTGGCATTGTTTTCGACTTCTCTCGGGACATTTTCATGTCCCAGGAGAAATTGCAAACAATGGTTATGCAAAAGTCTTGTGGGGTAATAGAGATGTATTATGGGATTGTGCAAGTGGTGAATCAGTGAGTGAAGGAGTCAATGCACATGCAGTCAGTTTTTTCACTGGTCAGTAACGTAGTCGACCACCCTGCGAGCAGAGCCTCTCTAAAACTCACCAGATGGCGAGCAAGAGAGGCTCCGCAGAAATCATGTCAAATCTCTTAAGTTCCCGCAGCCAAAGGTTCTGGGCTAGTCATTCCGGTCAAACTGGTTTACAGCCTCCTTTCCAGGGTCTCTCTTCTCTGCCTCCATTGTCGTTGAGAAAAAAGCCCCTGGCTCAGGCTGGGCAAGTGTCTCCCAGAATCTGGGAGGCTCACCTAATCTGTGTTAGGGGAGGGGTGACAATGAAGGCCTTGTCAACATTGCGAAGAAGGGAATCAGCATGCAGTTGATTTTGTGGCTAGATGACCATCGACAAAACGTTTAAAGGCAATATTTTATGTACTGCACATATGGAATTCGACGTGAAAGGGGAAAAGTTGTGGTCAATTTGATCGAAGGCCACTAAAAATATTCTCGCGTCATTCAAGTTTTCACCCGTGTGAAGGTCCGGATCAACGAAGAATGCTAATAGTTTGCGACAATTTTAAAGAAAAAAAAGATTTTTTCGTGCAAGAAAACAAGCGAAACGTTTATCCATGGGGGAAAAAAACGATCAGCCGGTGTGATATTATTTAAGTTCTTATGTTACGTATCGACCTCAAATCATCACATCGTGCGGGTATTTAATTTTGTTCTTTGATTTTCGTTTTTTCTTTCGAATGTTAAACAACGTGATTCCTGAAGTCGCAATCTTGTACAGCGAGTAGACAGTTTTAACTTGCGATATTTATATTTCAACAACTTCGCGTAAATTGTCGATGTCGTACGTTAAGATATACATTTTTTACCACTGCACAGCGCCTTAATATATAGCGTGTATATTTTTAGGCCTGGTAAAATAAAAGAGCTATTTTTATCAAGCAAACGTAGTGTTTGGTGTATTCT
>NC_090889.1:23230904-23253404 GCF_036669925.1 Montipora capricornis
GCAAACATATATCACCAGTGTTACCCAGAATCTCGCTTTTTCTGTGCCGTGCAAGCCAAACTAGCAGTAATTTTGACCCACGACCGTGATGTGAGATGCATGGGTCTAGTCAAGTTTCAAGTTTATTAACTTACTTATTTTGCTATTACAATGGTAAAGGCTACCATATCCCGCAAATAGCAAATGCCAATTTAGGCGGGTAGTGTTTTATCTAAATATGTACAAAGAAATCTTAAATAGTAAATTACTAAACTAATTAATTAATCGATTAAAAGCCAAAAAAAAAAAAGAAAAACCCAAAACCAAAATATGAATTAATTGATACGAGCAATTTAGCGCGGTTTTCAATAGGCCATTTTACAGTTCTTTGCTCAGCGACCTAGCCTATGAATGGCTGCGAGGCTGCTGGTGACCTTGCATTGATACAGCCCCCACTGCTTTTATCATGTAAATTGTGTTGTTGTAATTCTAATTAGTCCGTATTAACATTACAAAAGCACGAAGGTTTGTATCAAAACAGGGTCACCGGCAGCCTCGCTTCCATTCGTAGGCCAGGTAACTTAGCTACAACTGTAAAATGGTCTATTGGGTGTCGAAAGTAATTAGCGAATTGCTTCGGTTTTGCATCACTCCACTCAGTGATCGGTTCAAAGTTCTCGAGCCACTTTTTCAACCAATCAGAAGTGAAACCAAAGCCAATCGTGGCTTGCGCGTGCACATTTTCCCGCGCTTTGTGTCGGCAACGTGTAATTACTTCGGTTTTGGTTTTATGACACTCGATTGACACTCGCTCTAAGAGAATAATCGAAATTTATTATCGATTTACGTAACAAAGTGCTTTGCATTTCTGTTGTCAAAGAAATTTTGCATTGCAAAGCACTTTGTGACGTAAAATCGAGAATAAACCCATCCTTCTCACATCACGGTCGTGGGTCCAATTTTTTGTTTGTTTTGATAAGTTTGCGCGTCTTTCCCGGGACAACACTAAAAATATTTGAGTTTAGGTGCAGCACTTTAAAAGTCCGCAAGCTAATGAAAGGCGCTCCTCTGGCAACCATTTGCTTTGAATTCCTTTCAGTCTTGGCCTTGTGGATCACCGTTGCTTCTCAGAGCCAAAGGATGCCTGCCTTCCGGTATAACTCATCTCATTCCTACTCTTGTCACGTTTTTTCCTTCTTCCTTCTTTTCTTGGTTTTTGCGTCTTCAATCGCCACTTTTTTATCATCCTCACACCTTGTGTCAGCTGCGTAAATAATCATGAGAACTAGTGTCAATAATTAGCAGAGAATACTATGAAGGCTACATCTTGAAGTACAGCAGCTCAGTCGAGTAATGGAAACTGAGAGCGCTTTGGTTTTGGATTTAAATAAAGCGATTTCTTAGGTGATTGGCTTAACACTCTAGTGAAATGGGTCCTAGATGACCTAGGGAGAAAATAAAGCTAGTTTTCCATCAATCGTTGCATATCTTCGCAGTGAACACTTAACTAAAATATAACTAGAATTGCCCTTTAATTTTTGGAGGAGTTCCGTTTTTTTCCTTCAGAAACCTTATATAAGGCAAGTCTTTACACATAACTGCAAATGATATACGAAAAAAATATTTACGAAATAGCTCTAATTTGTTGTGGGAAGCAAATCACTTGACTCGAATGGAGTTAAAAATCTTGCGCCAGGTTGTTAAGCAATAAAAAGGTTACAGAATATTAGCACGTGTTTTCCCGCGCTTCGAGACGGCTGCATATATTTGTTTCCAGTTCTGATTGGTTAATCTGACTCATGTCGTACGATGTGATTGGCTCCTTGATTTAGTGACGAATTTGGTTGTCACACTAAACTGAAAACCGCTCCTTTACTCACAATTTATTCCGGGAAGGACAAGAGCCCCAGATTTCGTGGGATACTTTCCACTAAATCCTGAAGGTATGAGCGGTGTCTTCAATAAACTCGACAGCTCAGCTGAAAGAAAAAAGGGCCGGGAAAGAAAAACATTTTAACCGCTTTCAGTACCAGAGTTGCATTTATCTGGTTACAATTATTGCTTTTCCTTTACATGGCCTTTCCCACCAATCATAGCAGAGGAAACGTCAGGCCCAGTGAAATTTGCGGTTTACCAACAATGAAAGAAACTTGTTTGATTTTTTGTCGTTTCACGTAAGCGCGATGCTAAGTCTATCTCATGACATCGTAAAATTAAAGATCTTCTCCGATCCTTCATTAAGTAGCAGCTATTATATGTTCTACCTTTCATTTGTTTAAGCTTTCCTTGTCTTTTTTTTATTTCTTGAGAATCTCCAAGATCTTCTAATCTGTTATAACGTGTTAAGGGTTGAATGTGACAAGACACAAACACATTTTAGCAGAGAACTATTTTTTTATAGAACGTTTGAAGGTCAGAAGTATTTCAGCGAATGCTTTGGTTTTATATTCTTACACTTGGTGAATAACTCAAATATGTGAGTTTTCCCCGAGCATAGCGCCAGCTAAATAGGCCATTTCCGAAGTTCATGTTTGCCTCGTCTTCAAAGCGAGATTAAGTGTGAAGTTTTTGTGATGGTAATTAGGTCTACTTTACATACGAATGAAGACTAATTTCATAAGAAAGTTTTTTCGCAATTAGACTCCCTCTGAAGAGGAGACAGACATTTATCACAGGATCTAAGAAATGACGGCTACGGCGATAACAATCGTGTATCCAAAAGGATACAAATCTTCGTCCACTTCGATGTCCATGGCCTTAGCGGAAGCGAGAACCCAGTCATTGTTTGACTTTTTCCGTCTAAACCTAAAAAAATCAACAGAGTCCAAACAAAAGAACATAGTCAGAAAAGCTAAAGAGCAAGATTCTCTTTACGAAACAACGCGTATCCACCCTAAAAACAAGACTTCGCAAACAATAAGGGGGAAAAATAGCAAAGCCATTTCTCTAGTGACAAAACTGTGAGATGAATCGTGTTATTCTCAGTTGAAGCACTCACTTGTGTTCCTCTTTGTCAATTTGTTTGGCGAGAGAGATTCTTTTTCTTATGGACGACATGAAAGCTACCTCAACAGGAAAAGAATCGAGGTCGTTTCCTGAAACAAACAGAAATAGTAATGTGCCGCTTAAAAAAATTACCAGGAACTTAGCGGTCAGCAGTCAAACTCCAAAGTGCAGGCTAACGTGATTCGTTATCAAACTTATTGTTGGTTTGCATTCACGTGATCAATAGCTATGCTTTTCACTGAAAACAAAGGAAAACGTTTGTATAGCAATAGAGTTCAATTCCCGGAGGATTTGGTCGGGGCACCAAGATGGCCGCCGTTTCTTTGTTTAGGGGCTCCAACATGGCGGCCGTGACGTCATGTGAAAACCGAGAATAGCTTTGGCATAATGTGGATCTTCGACGTCGAGGTCGTTTCACGGACTTGTCAAGGGTTTGAGACAATTGCAGACCGCAGTTGCAGGGTTAGGTTAGAGCAAGTATGCAAAATGCAGTCTGGAAATATCTTACACCGCTTGACAAATTGTTCAAACGTCTCGCCTCGTCTCGGGCTACACAACTAGCTCTTTTGGTCCGATAAGCCTTCGTCAGTGGCTTTTCAAAAGCGAGCAAGTCTTAGTGCGATTCATATAAAACGATTACTCTACCTGAATTTAGCGTCTTCATAATTTTCTTGTAAGATCCAAACTCTTCTGGCCCGACAAGAACAACGCTTAAACCTTCTCTACTGGCTCTGGCGGTTCGACCACTGCGGTGAATATAAAGCTGTGAGAACGAAACGTCAAAAACATTAATCAAGAATACTGTTAATGATGCAGTATGATTTAGTGGTCGGGAGAGGATAGGGGGATGGGGAGATAGGGGATGGGGAGATAGGGGAAGGGGGAGGGGGTAGTGAGGGGCTGAATTCGGATACTCCGGAATCAAATGGTGCTGACCACCAAATAGACACCACGCGTTATAAAGCGTAATCTAGCTTTCTCCTTCAAATTGGGTTTCTTATCTAAATACCGCCAAAGCTTCAAGCAATTTTGTATAACGATCACAGATCTACTCTAAAAAAAATCTTGTTACAGAAAATACTGATTTCTTTATAGTCGTTACGGCCTTTACTCCTTTTTACATTTCTCAATCCATATTGTGGACTTTGCTTCCTCTATCTTTAAAATAATTTGGAAAACTGATTCTATATGAGCGCCAATCAACTCATTTTCCATGTGCTTGAGGTATAATCACGTTTTACAATGTCTGTCAGTCCTATGTGATATGGCGAATTGCAGATAAAAATAGGTTAGCCTAAGTAATCTCCACCCAAGATAGTAGCTTTGCTCCACCCAACCCCGACGAGAAGGATTGGACTTACGTCTGGATCTTTAGGGACCTGGTAGTGAATCACGTGTTCCACAGCAGGAATATCCAGACCCCGCGCGGCCACATCAGTAGCAAGAAGCAAGCCGCTTGTACTCGACTTAAACCTGAAACACAGGAACACGAAAAGATGAGACATCAATAACAACAGAATCCAGAATTTCTTAACTTGAAAGGAGAAAAAAAAATCGATGTTTCACTGACCTATCTAAGTTCTTTAACCTCTGCCTTTGTTGCATACTAGCGTGCAAAACCCAAGGGTCAAAGTTCAGTAGTCTGAACAACGAGCCAAGTCTCCGGACACAGTCAACAGTGTTCGAAAAAACCAGCGTGCGGCCTGGGTACCGGGATACGAAATAATAAAGGTAGAGATCCTGAAAAAAGTAAAAAGAGAACACTGAATACCAGCAAATTTACAGAGTAGTTTTATGCACATTTTTAATTTTTGTTCTTGAGGGATAGCAGATCTTCGCAATTATCGCTAATCTAGCAGTTGCGCAAGGAAATCCTGAAAAATTTTGGTTTGAAAGGGATGCCATGATTAGGAGCGAACAACACCCTTTTCCACAAATCCACAAAGGCAGTTCCGGTTCGGTAACGCTATGACGTGAAGTTGGTTTCTTGTGATTGGTCATGAGGCTCCCGCGGGAGTCTAATTCGCGCGAAATTCAATAGGCCAGTTTCGTATTCTAACGGTTGGACTGGATCTAGCATAAAACGGAGGCTAATGCGGGCAAATTATTTTGCATTTGAAAAGATTTGCCCGCATTAGCCTCCATTTCATGCTAGATCCAGTCCAGCCGTGAGAATTCGAAAACAGTCTATTTTAAAATAACATGGTTTTCAATCACGTGACGAGACGGCCATGTTGGTGATCAAAACAATAGCAAATTATGGCTCATCTTTTGCATAACAATAGAGTCACATTCCCATGAAACTTTTTCCTCTATTGTTCTGTGCACCAAAATGGCTGCTGTGACGACAGGTAAAAACCATGTATTGAGCTACCAGGACAACTAGGAGCTTGCCATTTTGTTAGTTCTTCATAAAGCCATAAAGGTTGGAGATATTTGTCAAAGCAAGATTTCTCTTGGTCAAAGACAGCATAATTATATGAACGACCCTTATATTTGAACAGTAGGATAAAGTACTTTTGAGACTGAAGATCTTCGTAGTTATTCCGAACTCACAATATTCAAATTTGCCAATCACGGAACAAAAGAAATCAATGTTTCAACAGCCAATTAGGTTCTGGTTGGCACATTAATAACAATAGGTGACGCCACGAGAAACATCGCTATAATAGCAATAGACCATATTCGTATTCTCAGTATTGGACTGGAACTACAATAGACCTCTTTAGCTTGTACGTTTTGTTTTCCCTTTTCATAAGTTATGCGTACATATTCGCGTGCATAGGACGACATTTGAAAGAAAGTTTTCCCTAGAGTAACATCACGTGGTTTGAAATGAGAAAACAAAATGCACAAGCTAAAGAGGTCTATTGTAGCTGGCAATGGAGGCTAATGCGGGGCAATATATTAAAAAGTATTTGCATTTGAAAAGATTCCCCTGCATTAGCCTCCATTGCAAGCTAGTTCCAGTCCAATTTCAACTACAAACGCTTCGAAAAAAAAATTTCGAACAAATTTGATTGCAAACAACGAGTGAACAACTTCGTACCTACAATCTTGGACAAAATAAAATGAAAAAATTAGTACCCCCTCCCCCAAAATCAATGATGAATCAGCGCGCAAGTTGAAACCCGCTATTTTTTCATCATTGAAATTGGGGGGAGGGGTGGTCTTCAATTTCCATTTTAAATGTCGAGGATTGTAGCTAGCGCTTGCGATCACAAACCTTTTCTTCAAGAGAACAAGAAATCTTTGTTTCTGTAAGCGTTTCCACCGTTCCCCTCTTGTTTGTCATATCGATCACTTTACAACTGTTCTTTTTCAGTGCCACTTTGTCCATAAGAGATACTAAGGAAAGGCCATACGAAAAAGTTGAGTCTCCACATGTTCCTTGCAAAATAAAGTTCAGTGTGCCACGGTATAACCATACCCAAGTCATAAGTAATGACGACGTTGACGAAAAACCAGGGCCCAGTTGTTCAAAAGCCGATTAGCATTGGTTGCTTTATGTTTAGTTAAGAGTTTTCCCAAAGAAAAAAAATTGCTGATATATTAACCGCAGCTATTTTCATTTTATGAGCAATCAAATCCAAAATCAAGACACACTACGTTTACCTAGAACATCTCCTTTCGTAATTGTCTTTTCTCTTCCTCTTTTTCTGAACGATTTAGGAAGGGTTAAGGTAGCAGAGAAGATAAACTTCTGAAGAGCTCTCTTTGTTGCTGAAATAATCAAGGACAAAATAAACAGAGTTAGATGAAGGTTAGGTTACACACTATTTTAGAACTTGGGGAAGTCTTGACTTAAACTTCCTCAAAGCGAAGTCACAGAAATTTGCAACAACAAGTATGCTTTAGAACACAATATTTAGAGATCAAGGGAGGGCGCAATGGGCCATTTCCGACTTGCTGTTTGTCTCGGGTTTCGAAGTGAGTGTTGGTGCTCCGAACTATTGTAAGGGAAATGAGTTTGATTTGCATGAAAATTTGCTTTGAAAATGGCGCTTGCGGCAACATTGTGCGAACATTCGCCTTCCACCAATAGGGAACTGAAGCAACAGCAACGGAAACGAGAACGCCACAAATTTGCATATTTAGTGGGCAAAAACAATAGCTTTGCACGCCCTGCACGTGCGTTTTTCACCTTTGTCCATTTCTTTGTCGTCGTCAGCAAAACAACAACGTGAAATGGTCAAATTTGAGGTGTTATCAAGAACGTCAGAACTTCAGGACGAATTTTAATTTTCTCCCCTAAATTAAGTGCCGTTCAGATGAGTGTCATTTTTGAGGAACTACCACACCCTTAACTTGTCATATTAAAAAGGTGAAATAGTCACGAAGTGATTACAATAACGCGAATTTATATTTTGAGATGACGTTTTCGTTACCTTCGCCGTTGTCGATGCTTAAGCTCCCTAATGTTTTCACCGAGAGAGAAGGCGTTCCTCGAATGTCACGAAACTCTTCAGGCGTATTTAGGGTGACATAAATTTCTTTGTATCTTCAAAAGGAAAACGTTTCAAGTACTGGAAATACGCAGTTGTTTACTTTTCTCCAGTCTTGAAAACATGTTCAAAGATCAGTGTTCTAGAATATGCATGACTTACTTTCACAAATTGCTCTCCGGGCCCGAAAAGTTTTCCGAGCATTTGAGAAACAAGCGCAAGGGATAGATTCCCAGACTTCGATACCATATGTGGGTTGAGCTTTGTTGGTTCTCTTTTTTGCTCCGCGAGGCTTTTCTGTGGAAACTCTGGTTTTCCTCTCAAGACCACAGGTAACCCAGGCTCACTGTGTGTAGGTAAATATAGAGAACATATGAGGCGAACTTTAGGTCTGAAAATTTGCTAGAAAATGTAAATAAAAATCGATAAAACTTACCATGTGGTGAGCTGTTGTTGTCTTTAATACGTACACCAAGTTTCGGGGAAAATGGTCCCCGTTCACCTTCCTTCATAGTATAGTGACAAGGTAGGAGACGGAAGCCAGCTTATGGACTCCGATCGACCCAAAACAAGCACGATTTTTTTCGCGAAAATCGAATCCAGTCGCTAAATAAACACGTCAGGCTCGTTGAACATGAATTTCTCTAAACCATGAATCCACTGAAGCATCTCCAGGTAGCAACGCGAAGCCACCAGACTCCGTAAAACTTGTAAGTTAACCTGCCAAAATGGCGGCCAGAAAGCGTTGTACTCGCGAAGTGTCCAATTCAAAACGCCTGGTGACGAGTATAATAAGTCCCCCTGAAGGGAGGGGAGTCCCAGATTGTTCAGTGAGTTTTATTTTTAACAATGTGGGACTCCCCTCCCTCCAGAACTAATTAAACTCGTCACCAGGCGTCTAGAGTTCAGTGCCATTTTGAATTGGACACTTCGCGAGTACAACGCTTTCTGGCCGCCATTTTAGCAGGTTAACTTACAAGTTTTACGGAGTCTGGTGGCTTCGCGTTGCTACCTGGAGATGCTTCAGTGGATTCATGGTTTAGAGAAATTCATGTTCAACGAGCCTGACGTGTTTATTTAGCGACTGGATTCGATTTTCGCGAAAAAAATCGTGCTTGTTTTGGGTCGATCGGAGTCCATGAGCTGGCTTCCGTCTCCTACCTTGTCACTATACTATGAAGGAAGGTGAACGGGGACCATTTTTCCCGAAACTTGGTGTACGTATTAAAGACAACAACAGCTCACCACATGGTAAGTTTTATCGATTTTTATTTCCATTTTCTAGCAAATTTTCAGACCTAAAGTTCGCCTCATATGTTCTCTATATTTACCTACACACAGTGAGCCTGGGTTACCTGTGCTCAAGACAAACCAACATTTGATTTGGTTTAATTGACACCGTGTAAATTTTGTGCATGCACCGACTGATCACACTGGCGACCAACCCTGCCGTAATAACAGGAAAAAGTAGCCTTCAGGTTGTCTTCTACTGTAGTCGGTTTAAGTGTCATAAGATGATTCTTGGTCTGCGCAAATATTAGAGCAATTGCGCTCTAACATATAACCTTGCAACTTAAAGTGATCCTTCAGCACTTTGTTAAATCAAGACTCCAGTTGTAATTTCACGTGGAATAGAGAAAAAAAATATATTTTGAGATAATCACAATGTGATAAGATGCGAAAAAAGGGGGAAAGTGGTGTAATTAGATTTGATTATCCTGGTAGGTCTTTCTTCCTTCGTTGCGTGGAAGAATTAGGAAACAGCACGACATGAAGCCAATATTCTTTTGTTATTTATTCCGAGCGCCTTTATGAGAAGACGCGCCAAAAAGATCGCAATGGTCAATGCATATGTCCTTATATGGTGATGACCTAATGCACTGAAATAGTAACGTAACGTAACGTAACATGTGTAACGCAATACTGAAGTTCTGCACTGCGTTCTATAGACAAATTCGGCCACCTTAATCAATGTTGTACCCAATTCAAATCTCCCGGGACTAAGAATCTTTGTGTGTTGAATTTGCATGACAATGAAGCATTCACAGTTAAATGGTATGGAAATACTCTGAACAAAACGTTTTATTCCCAAAAGATTTGAACTGGGTACAACATTGAGTTCAACATTGGTTCATGACAAATCTTACTTTTCTTTGGTTGTCCTTCCTCTTGGTTATCGCTGTCACTACAAACACAAAGAACAAATAACATTGTAGAGTTAAAAACTTCAACATGCCTCAGGTTCAATTTCCAGATTCGGCGTGATGTGGGTCAAATCTCTACTCCACTCAAGGAGCTTTTTTCCTGGGAAAGCACTAATCATTAGATTTAATTTTTTCCCTATTCATTAATTAAGTGTCTTTAGCTAGTAATCTGGCGAAAGATTTATTGACACATATAACACACAGTGAACCCAATTTCCATTAAATTTCCATTTCTAAATAACTGAACACTTTTTTATATAATTTTCAGGAAACTTTGAATTTGAATTTCATAGCTTGAAAAAACCAAACAAAGATAATAATTGAATTTTGCACTGTACAAGGGATCAGACAAATGAGAGCTGATTTTAACAGTGTCCTGCTCAGTTGCAGTTGTTGTGCTGTAGAATTTTTAAAATTTTGTTGCAGCACTTTGTTAATTATTCATCAGACAGTAAGCCAATCAAACTACTGAAAAGAACTGTCCATAAATGATGCCTACTATTGTCATTGCGCACACGTTCTGCGCATCTCGAGATACTTGGGTTTTCTATCGGTGATGCTTACTACACGTAATATGGAATATTGCGCGGTTTTAAACTATCTGGAGAAAGCAGATCTTAGTAAGTACTCTTGGTATCCAAAAAAAGAAAATTGGGGGTAACCATGCATTTTTGAGAGATAAGTAAGCTTCAATTTGAGAAAGACCACCATACATTGCTTTGAAGTTTAAGGCTCTTTACAAATATTATTCATGAATTATGTTTGGAAAATGCTGGTTACCCCCAGTTGTTAAGATCAACATTTTCTGCATAATCATAAACCGCGGGGAAAGATATCTTTGCATTAGTAGGTGCCGTCCTTAATACTGATACATACAGGAATCAAATGTCATTTTGAATCCTCAAATTTGTACAGCTATCAACTTCAAATAGATGTAGTTCCAGTCCGAGACAAAGACCTGTTGTCAGTGCCAACTTGGAATCAAGTCCAGACCTCATCGTCATCACCCCCTTGTGATTTTCTTTCTTATGGCAGGGGTGATTTCATGGCCATCACATACCTTGTTCTATGAATAAGATCCAGAATTGAAGAAAGCTCCTGGAAATGGCCTTGTTCCACCATCCTGTCTGCTTCATCGATGACAAGGAATCTAAGATGATGCAATTCACACACATGCTTCTCACCCTGAAATTCACAATGGCACACAGATTTGATGGCAGGGCACAGGGTATTGCATGCATTGATTCATTGATTGATTGATTGATTGATTGACTGACTGACAGACAGACAGACAGACAGACAGACAGACAGACACTAGACAATGATTTTATCAGGCTCATCTACATGTACATCTATAGAGGAGCATTCAGTTCGCTCTAGGGTCAAATCCCTTCTTTGACCACTGAATAGATTTGTTTCAAGGTAATTCCTGAAGACAACTCCATTAAGCTTTGTACATACATGTAGCAAATGTTAATGCTGTTGTGCTTATTGGATAGTATACTGTAACTTATATTTTTATTGCTTATTTGCATACACAAGCATCAAAGTCAAAATACCACTTGCTAGTACTTGCTTAGTTTCTTTTTTTGAGTGTATAACCCAATGACCCAAGTTATTCTAAAAACGTTGCACCATCTATTTCTCCCAGTACACGAGTCTCTTGGCATCTCAAAAATGACAGTGGACGCAAATCTCGCAAACTCTTCAGCACGAAAATCAATTTTTTACATTGAAGCAAACATCACAATAAAGCAAAAGAAAGTTGGTACCACATTTCTGTCCATCCTTTTTGAGACAAATTCTGAAGCTACATGTACAAGTATGTAACAGAGGACTTGGGAACAGATGATACTACATGGTGTACATGTATAAAATTTTTTCTCTAAATGTTACAGCAGCATAATATGGGTTTAAAGCTCTCTCAGCGCATCAGGATGATTTTTACCTCGGAGATCAGATCCCACAATCGCCCAGGTGTGGCCACTATTATCTCAGGGTGCTTTTGCAGAAGTCTTTGTTGTTTTTGTGGAGCCATTCCTCCAACTACTGCAACAATCTACATAAAATCAATTCAACAAAAACACAAGATATGATAATTCCTTTTGTTTTCAAATATTATTATTAATTTTTTGATACATCCATTGATATTGATGACAACAGAGATGATGACGTTGATCGATTGCCAAGAGTCATTATATTTTCTCGCCAATTTTTGAGCAGATCAGACAAAGTAGACATAAATTAATGGGAACAGCCTACAAGTCATTACATAAATAATCTTGAGACCTTGAGGCAAGAGCACCAAAGGAGGATCTTACCTCTATTGAAGTGTGCTTCGCAGCTTGTTTTAGATGATTTCTTATTTGCAAAGCCAATTCCCTTGTTGGCGTCATAATCAAAGCCAACAGAGGCTTTTTTGTCTTGTGGCTGCTTAACGTATTCTCCTCCGCAGCAGTGGATGGTGCCTCTTCATCCATTTCATTTTCATGGTTTGATGTTCTGTTCAGGATGTGTGTGAGAACTGGAATTCCAAATGCAAGAGTTTTGCCTGATCCCTGATAAAAAATAACAGAGGGAATGCTAAATAATGCCAAATATGCCTGGGCTACTTTACGCAAGTATGTGTGGACCGAATCGGAATCTTCAACAGAAGAGGCAACATGGCCGAATGATTGGGAGCTGAGCACCATCCTTGAAATTCAGAGTTCCTGAATTAAAGGAACAAAGGAAGTTGTTCTGGGTTATCCTACTACTACTTTAACTTGAAAATGGCCAACTGGTCTCTTTTAAAACCACTAGGGAAGTCCTATTAAAAGCTTTACATACTATTAAATAGTATGTAAAGCTTTTAATAGGACTTCCCTGATTATTAACACCAACCAGGTTTCAAACAATAATGAGAACTTCATTAGCCACTATTGCAATTAAACATACTGTTTCTGCAGCCCCAATGATGTCTCTGTGATGAAATATCCCAGGTGGCAATGATAGTGTCTGTATTGGAGTAGGGCTTGTAAATCCTTGATCCTTCAAAGATCTCTGTATTACTTCTGGAACTCCAAGACCTTGCCAGGCAACCATTTGTGAATTCAACTCTAAAATCCACAAGATTAATGACTTAGTGTTCCACTTACTTCAACGTAGTAAAAGATAATTACCGTAGACACCTGCAGATAAGCCACACAGGTCTTCTTCCCAAAAATCGTCACTAGAAATCAGGGGTGCGACTTATCTGCGGGAACATTTGAAAAGGCTGCTTCCTGTGTCCAGTTTTCCATCTTTGCATCCAAGCTAATGCCTGGTACAAACTAATGCCATGCTACAAATGTTCCTCTCACTTTCCCGCTGTAATGCAAAAATCTATGGAAAACTGTTTTGAATGAAAAAATTCCTGTCAACAAATACCAGAAAAAGATCAATCATACACGTAATGTAAAAGTTGGTAAAAACGATGTTCATTATTTATATAAAAGTGCTAAAATTTGTGGGTAAGAATTTGATTGAGAAGTATTTTCCGTTTCAATGTTAATAGTGAGTTAACAGCTTGCCCATAAGCAAGTGGATACCTTCTGAATCCTCTGACTTTTCAATGCTTGCAGAGGTTGCATCTTTATCATCTGATGTCTCTATGTTTACAGCTTTCTTTTTCCTTCTCTTTTTCTTCTTTGCTGATTTCTCCATCTTGTCTCCTAATTGAGGCTGTGAATTTGTGACCTGTAGCTCCTTGCTTTGATTCTAAAATTTGAATGATGAAAAATACCAGAAAGCATAAAGGAAGGTTTGAATCCTCATGTGTGAGGTTCAAAATATTTTTTATTATATAAACACCAACAAAATACAATGTACCAAGTGAGCTTTCGCGCGAAAAAATGTTATCTTCACACGTGAAAAGATCACTGTTGCTACAGTTACATAAGAAAATTGCGCCTTTCAATGCCTTTCGCGAAATGATTTAGTATTTCATTGGTGTTTATATAATAAAAAGAATATTACATGGCCACTTGGAGATACGAAGTTTCTCAACACTCGAAGAGAAATTTTGTATCTCTGCGTGGCCATGTAATATCCTGTATATGTATGGTATTCACATTATTTCTACAAACTGTAGAAAACATAATTTTTCACCTAAGTAAGAGAGATAACAGCAAAATGAACCAAAGCGTTTCCAGCCGCGTGAATTTTCCCCCCAACTTTCAAGTGACCACAATGCAAGAAAATACTGTTTCAGAGAACTTCACTAGTACGGAAACATGTGTTTTGGAAGTTACATGTACATGTGTACATGTAGGAAAGAAGTAGAGTTCTTTATTATTTATTTTGCTACAAATTAACATGTGGATTGTTTAACTAACAGCAGTTAAGTTCTAATGTGACATTCTCCAGTCTCTGCCTATTTAAATAAGAATAAAACTGTGTATGTTCACTGGATAATTACAAAACAAAAACAAGATAGTAAAAGGAAATATTTAAGGGTGCTCACCACAACTGATCGAAAAATGCCCTTTTGGAATTGAACAGCTGTATGCATAAAGTGGTTAGTGACTAATTTTTCGGCCAATTTTTAGTTCTGCTCAGAATTTCAGTACTTACCGGGGTAGCTGAAATTTTGCAAGTTGCCTGGAAATGAACTTAAGAACAATGCCCTTTTCTTTTCTTCTCTGATTTGTGCTTCAGTATTGAGAAAATAATAATTATTAGCTATGCAAAAATGCTGCCAGCAACACCTTTGAAACAGAAACCAAAAGGAGGCACTTGTTTTTCTGAAACAACGGAATCAATCATTGTCCTAGGTACAGGTAGAGGCTGTAATAGGCCATTTCCGAGTTCATGTCTTCCTCCTCTTCAAAGCGAGTCTAAATGCGAAGTTTTTGTGATGGTAATTAGTTCTACTTTGCATATGAATGAAAACTAATTTTCATAAGAAAAACTTCGCACTTAGACTCGCTTTGAAGAAGAGGCGAACACGAACTCGGAAATGGCCTATTGGGGTGGCTATCCTGCTACATGTAAATGTATTTTACTCAAATGAACTTAGTTAATGTCACTGTTGCTGTAGATCAAAACTTGCTTAAAATACATGACGTGGAAAGTAAAAAAGGATGCTTACGGAGGTAATTTTATAAGCGTGTCGATAATAATTAACTAGTTTACACGTTCATGTACAGTACATGTATAATAATGGCTATCTACAAAAAATGGTAAAAGAATTATATAATTACAGCTAGTTTAAGAAGCTTGGGTCCATTCATAGTTTTATACCTCGTCGCAAACTTTTTTCGCTCTTTTCTTTTTAGTTGGTCCACTGTTAACACCCCCTTTCCATTTTTCCAAGTCATACTCTTCCAAGACTTCTAGTGAACCGAATCCTTCCAAGTCGCCGGAGAAGAACGAAGGATCGTCCAAGACAACAGCCTTCCATTTCCGTTTCTGGCTCTTGGACCTTTCCTCTGCCATAACTATGAAGAGATTTTCACTTATTCTAGAATGATCTTCCTCTTCTTTTGCCAAAAAAAATGGAACGAAAATTCTCCACGAGGTGCTTCGGCCATGTTGAATTCCCACGACTTTTTAAAGGGTTAGTACTTTATATAAAGTGCTTGTAATCCATCCTGTCTCCTTGGGAACTGGGTAAAAACCGAACTCCGAAAGTTGTATATACCAACGCATACGGAGTTTTCCGGTACCTTGGAAAATGATCAAAGACTAAGCGCTCCGTTTCCACAAATTTTGCTACCTTTTACCCTTTACCCGCGAGGTTTCAAGTACAAGCGGAAATAAGGCACATTTCATTTATCATAAATGAAATATCTTCAAGATTGGCAAAACATTTTACCGCTGACTTGTTGCTACTGCAGTTTGGAACACTCCGTCTTGTACATTTCACGCTTTTACTGCAATTTTTGGGTAAAATTTCCAGGGTGTCGTTTCAAAATGGCTGAAGCTCACCGTACATACAAGGAAGAATGCTCCTTTATCGAACGCATAGATCACAATTCGTTTCTTATCAAGAAGGGTTTCGTTCCTAACATGAAGGTAGGCCGTGCTTGCATCTTGACCCTCGTCTATTAATGTTAAACTTGTTATTAAACGGAAAGGAATGTTTGGAATTTTCCTCAGCAACTTAAATTAATTGTAATCCTATACAATAATAGCTTTATCTTGAAACTGTCTTTTTGCAGTCTTTTCTTGTCTCTTGCAATATTAAAGATCTGGCATCATAAATTTTAAGAAATTATAGAATTAATTACGTAACCCCCCCCCCCCCCCCCCTCCCTCCTGTTTAATATCTTCATTGAAGTCTCCACCATATATGCAGCCAAGCACAAGTGCTCTACTAATTGGGAAGAATGCCAGTCAAATCAAATTCAAACAGATCCAGTGGAATAGTTGTTTAGTGGAAAATGGGGAATACTTGGAGAAAAACCTCCCAGGGGTTCCCCATTGACGAGTAAAATCGTCTGGTGTTAGACAGAGTAAAATACAAAGTCTGGCCAGTTTAGGCCGGTTTGGACGTCAAAACGTTAAGTAGTGTTCATCATCTCATAGCCACCACTGGGTCAGAAGGATTAGGAATTGGGAATATGAAGGGACAGTACAGGGACTTGGGTTAAGTGTTGATGCAGGCAAGACAAGTCTGTAGCTTCTAATTAATAGGTAATTAAGACATGAAGATGAGCTTAATTAATTTACCTGAAAACTCTTTAGAGGGGTATGTCGCATGCTATGTCAAATAATAACCTTGTTACTTTGCATACCGTTAATTCTAGGTTGAAGGTGTCTTTTACATTAATGATCATCTTGAGAAATTGATGTTTGATGAGTTAAAAAACTGGGCTGGAAGTCAAGGTACAATCATGTGCGGATTGAGGGTTTCAGTAATAACAAATAATTATATTATTATTTCACCTGTTGTGAAGTGGGTGAGAGGAGTAATTTAAATTGCCAAATTGTTTTGTTAAATAGGTTTGAATTGTGATTTGAGCAGGTACATTCTTTCTGGAAAAGGAAGCTTTGAATGTTATATAATCTTTGTGTCATTTACAGAGTGCATTTCACTCTATGTGCATTAATTTTCTCAAGTGTGCTTTACATAATGCACAGGAAATATAGATTGCAACACACTCAAAAGCCAAACTGGTGTGACGAAACCAGTTAGTTTTTTACAAAGTACAGTTGGCTTAATTTTAAAGGAAGGGCCACTGCAAACATCCAGACGGGGATAGTGTTGGATTCATCCCTAGCTCATATTCATGAAGGTAAACCCATCTCCCTTAACACTGGCAAGAGCATGACACCTCCTACGCTTGTAAAAGAAAATGAAAATTAATGCTCTTTTTCATGCTTGTAAGTTGTTGCAGGCAAACGGACCTAAAACCTTTTCAGAGGAGACTAGGCTAATGATTATCTGTTGACTTCCCCTTTAATTTATAATTGCATGGGTTGTTGTTTTTCCTTTCAAGGCATTGGAGGATTTCTACCTGGTGTCAAGCAAATTGCAAATGTTGCAGCATTGCCTGGTATTGTTGGTGTAAGACATATTTTTTTTACTACTCTTAGTTTCTTAAGGTCTGTTGTATTGTATTCAAATGACCCTTTTAAGAATTCCCAGAGGGACTACATGTATATGTATGATATTTCTCTTATTGTAATTAACTTATGTCTTGCAGAAATCTGTTGGGTTGCCAGATGTACATTCTGGTTATGGATTTGCTATTGGTAAGT
This sequence comes from Montipora capricornis, assembly GCF_036669925.1. Taxonomy (NCBI): domain Eukaryota; kingdom Metazoa; phylum Cnidaria; class Anthozoa; order Scleractinia; family Acroporidae; genus Montipora; species Montipora capricornis. The sequence continues at coordinate 23,248,264 of NC_090889.1, forward strand.
CATTATTAATCAATCGATTAATAAAAATTTATTGATCCATCCATCTATCTTTCAATCGGTAATATAATAATCATTATCAATCACTGAAATCAATCCAATATTGATAAATCCAAACAAACAACTTACAGTACCGCTCAAATGTAAGTTACCAGTCGCGTCGCGTTTCAGCAGACACCACAGGCGACACCAGCAGACACCACAGGCGAAGCCATACACGCATGAAAATAACAAACTAATAAGGCTCGTTTACACAGAGCGATTTTATCGCGCGACAAGAGCTGCGATCGAACGGCGATTTTACGGCGACAGCAAATCGCGCGTGTGAACAGCCGACGCATGACGGTATGCAAATTTCAACCGTGAAACAAACATCGAGTTGTGCATAAAAAACATTGAATTCCTTTTGACTGAAGGGCCTAAAGCGATGGAGTTGTTTTGTACGCTTTAATAATTGTGGACTCAAAATAATTTTGTTGTGTGAAGATTTTGGATAGACAAAGCGTGTTACAGTTGTTGGTTTTCCTTTCCTGACATTCCATCACGTGTCGGGTAGTCTGAATTTTAATATGCCGACTCGAGACAAACGAAAACAAATGTTGATTTAAACGACAACTGTACTACATGTATATCTCTCCCGTTGCCAAACTGCTTACGATTCACATTTTCGTGTTTCCTGAGAGTAAAGTTAACAGTCTAATTAATTTCGGCGCACACCAGCAAGCTGTATGTCGACTTTTCAGTCAACAACGACTAGACGCTTTTACGTCTGATAAAATGTCTGTTTGTTATGCGTCTGGGGCTTTACAAACAAATCCAAAAGGCATATTAAGAGCGCGCGCGATCCTAAAGTTGATGTACTTACAGACTTTTTTAACTCGCGCGCGACGCGATTCCTGTAGCGCGCGACGCGATTCCTTTAGTGCGCGACGCGATTCCTGTAGCGCGTCGTGCGCGAGGGTGGTAACTTACATTTGAGCGGTACTGTACTGTACCCACCCTGTGGCCAACCTTTCAGTCATTTGAATTATTAACTAGCTAGTCAACTGCCTTCTTGTTTTAATGTTACACAACAATAAATTCCTTATTTTATATTAGGTAACATGGCAGCATTTGACATGTCTCTACCAGAAGCAGTTGTATCACCAGGTAAGAAAATAAAATGTTTGTTCTTCATTGTACAACAGAATCATGCATTATCCATTTTTTCTCTCACCTTTTTTTAGTGGGATGATTTCCCTCAGGTCTTGGATACCTTTGTACTAAATCCACTTACAATGTACTTATTATAACTAGTTACTATTATAATAATAATATTAATGATAATAATAATAATAATAATAATAATATTATTATTATTATTAGTATTATTATTATTATTTTTATTGTATTTAATAACATGCAGTCTTGCATAAAAGAAAATACATATCCCATATTAGAAATGGGTTCTAAATCTGCACATGACTAAGAAGACTAGAAAATAAGTGACACTCAGTTAAGTATAAGAGTTGACATTAAGACATTCAAACTTTGTTTTCCTGAGTGAAAGCAAAAGTCAAGCCATCAGTAGTTGTTTGAGGCCAACTGATACACTAACAATGTATTTACATGTATTTCTGAAACTACATTCTTGGAAGGAAACTTTATGAAAAATGTGCCCTTATCTCAAGACATCAAACCATTTTATTAACAATATTTACTTATTTTGTAATGGGTCTTTAAGGTGGTGTTGGTTTTGATATTAACTGTGGCGTGCGACTCCTAAGAACAAATCTCAATGAAAAGGATGTTCAACCTGTCAAAGAACAGCTTGCGCAGGTTGGTACAATCCTGGTGTCTCTTTTAGTGAAGCCTGAAGCTGATAATAGTATTGAACCTGTTTAAGCTGCTGTGTAGACCTTACAGTGAGATGATGATATGATGATGATGCAAAAAACGATGATGCAAAAAAATGCAGAACAGGGCGGCTAGGGTTATCACTAAGAGTAGTTACGACGTGAATGCTAACCATCTTCTTACCTCACTCCGCCAGGACAATCTCGCTAAGCGTCGGAAAAAGCTTAAAGCCATCCTAATCTTTAAAATATTAAATGGTCTTGCTCCAGATTATCTGCAGGACCTGTTTTCAATTCGCACCACAAAATATAATGTCAGCAATTTAGAAATGAAGCTTAATTTGGCCAAACCAAACACCAATTATCTCAAAAAAAGTTTTAGCTACAGTGCGGCCTCACTATGGAACAACTTACCCAACAATTTACGTACGTTCGAATCAGTTAGATCTTTTAAAAAAGAAGTGAATCGATTTTATGACAATGAGGGTTAGGCTCCCACACAGCAACCTTGTAAAACAGTATTTTTATTACTGTAGTAATTAAGTACTGAATTTTATTGTACTATAGCTATTGTATTCTTACTGAAGGTTTTAGCGTGTTTAAATAAAGCATGTATGTATGTAGGTTGGTTTTTAAGGATAGGGAAAACCTGGAGTGCCCGGAACTCAACCCATATGTGACGCTAAGTCTGGGAGTTGAAACTGGACTGCATTTGTGGGAGACGAGTGCTCTCACTACTGCGCCATTCCTGCTCCTGAAAAAGGGAGGCTTGTTGATCTATGAATAATCATTTGCACTGGGAAGGGAGGCTTGTTGATGTATATGTATATGTGTACATGTAGTATTAAGTGCAAGGATGTCCAGTGGACCAAGTCTGCCTGTATCGGCTTCGGTATTGGTTCCTCAGGGAACAAAAAAATAAATTGGCAACCTAGAAGAAGACGAAGACGAAGTCGAAGACGAAGACGAAGACGAAGACGAGGACGAAGACGAAGACGAGGACGAAGACGAAGACGAAGACGAAGACAGATCATACCATCATTCATCTTTTCACTGAGTGTGAGCAAGCCACTTTGTTCTGGAAAGAGTTTCTGGATTGGGCCTCGCACATGGTGAACTCAAAATTATCGCTTTCAATAAAAGAAATTATGTTTGGTATTATTAATAACGATTCTAAATTCTGTTTAGCCCTCAATCATTTGGTCATTATAGAAAAGTATTTTGTTTACGTAAAAGCTCTTAACAGTAAATTTTACATCTTTAATGAATTTGTTTCCCTAGCTCGTGAGAAAATTAGGCTAGAAAAATATATTTCTTGTACGACTAGTTGCGAAAAAGAGTTCAGAACAAAATGGTCTGTCTTTTCATCTCTTTTAAATACGGAATGAAACTCAGTTGTACTCAACTGGTTGCGCTCTCATTTAATTTTGGTTAGCACTAAAGTTTTTACTGTACGAGGTTTCTTTTTTGTCAGTTTCAAGTTGTAGTGTTTGTTAGTGTTGCAGACTGTCTTCTGTGAATGTTAACTGCACGTGTGTATGTTCAATAAAGTTGGAGTAAGAAAAAAAAAAAGAAAAAAAGAAAACGAAGACGAAGACAAAGACAAAGACAACTTTATTTAAGTTGTAACGAGGGTAAAACACTTTGCAGTTAAAACTGATAAACTAGTGGCCTTCACTTATACTATACATCATAAAATCTAATGAATAAAATGACTAGTGACTAAATATTAAAATAGAATTGACTTAAGAAATGGAAAAATGGTCAAGTCCTATGTACATGTATGATTCCTATGTATGATTCCTACCAATGAAGGGGAACCCTCTTGAAAATGGGCTACGTACCATTCATCTAGGATCATTGCAATACTCCTTTCTTAATACATGTACCCTGTGAGCAACTTTGTGTTCCATACCTGTTACTAACAGTACCTTTATATTTACAATAATTCATTTTTGGCTTTTTCCAGTCACTTTTTAATCACATTCCTGTTGGTGTTGGATCCAAAGGTGTAATTCCCATGGGAGCAAAGTAAGACCTGTGCTATATTTTGTTATAATTATATTTCAAGCAAGCCTTGTCAGAGAATAATCCCCCTCATATTGCTGCAAAATCGTAGCAAGCTGGAGCAGGTTGCTCAAACCTGGTTAGCGCTAACCGTTGGTTAAGACGTATCGAAACCTAAAGTTTCAAGTAATGTTTAAAAAATGAGCAGCAGTGTTTTATCGGGGTTTAAAAACATGAGACGTAGCCAAGATAAAAACACGTGCTGCAAGTTTTTTGAAGGGCTTAAAAAACATTCCACAAAGAGTGTGTCCCTCTGGACTCAAAACAATGGTTCAAATTGTGAGAGGTGAATATTAGCATACAAGAAGAACAAGCTATGCCTCATTAGTATTCTTTATATAAAGAAATTACTAGCAAGGAGTGTTTTATCAGGATATAAAGCTCATACACGTGACGTTTTATCGCTGTTTTGATAGGCTGTCAGGCTCGTGAATTATTAATGAGTTTTTTTAATGGTATTTGACGCTGTTAAGTGCTAACCATGCTTTGAGCAACCCAGGCCAGAATAATAATTATAATTTTGTCAAGAAACAAATATTTTTGCTGTGTGTAAGGAGAGTGGCTGTTAAATTATTTTGGATCTTTAGCGGGAAACGTTTTTAATTCACAGATGAAAACCAAAAGTGAACATTCCACATACCAAAACAGTAGTCTCTCCTAGATTTTTAAAATAATTTCTAAAAGTGAAAGGATGCTTAGCAATATAAATGCAGTAGTGTCAAGACAACAGCTTACAATGTAATTCCGGTTTTGGTCCATTGCTCAAAAAATGTCTCATGCTTATAACTCCCTGCTATCTGAAAGAGGCAGAAGAAGGACATTAATTTTAGAGGTTTTTTCCTTATTTTTGGCTTTTTTTTCTCAGAGATTTGGAAGAGGCTCTTTCCATGGGAATTGACTGGTCTCTTAGAGAAGGTCTTTGTCTTGTTTGTTACGTTGCGTTATTACTATAATAGTGTTTGAGTTTAAACCAAATACGTAGGTGTACCTCTAAGCACTGCGACTTTGATTTGATGCTATTTGAGTCTGTTCTCACAGGTTTTTCTCCAAGTTTTTTTTGTCAAATGTATGGTTTTATAACATTGCCATTTCATTTTCTGCAGATAAAAGAGGAAGGTTGAGTTTGCTTTGACCTTTTCAGAGTCACACTACAATACTATGCAGAATGTTGGCTTTCACTGAATTTTTTTCTTTTGGATGTGATTGCTGTGTTGCAATAATAATTCCAATACATTATGAGGA
>NC_090889.1:23260904-23265904 GCF_036669925.1 Montipora capricornis
TATAGAAACTGGAGCTCTGTTCTCATGTAAATGTTTTCTTTTGTTTCGGTGAAAAAAACACCACCAATGATCACGTGAGTGAATGTCGCCATTGTGTCAAAATGGCGACAACACAACCACCCTATGTGACCATATTTGTTTGCCACCCGAGTCCAATTGGAAGCGAACCCAAGTCTATTTGTGTTTTCTCGCTCTTGGAACCAGCTGCTTTAGTTCATTTGATTTCCTGCCTCCTCTGTGATCGAACAGAATGGGTTTGGATATTTGGATATTCAAGGTTTGGGTCCACATGTTGAATTATTGTTTATCTCGTATAAAAAGCCGCGTAAGCTTCTAACATTTATGATTTTACTTTTTCGACGCTAGCTAAGGACTGCATCGCGGACATTAACTTAAATTTTACTTAACCGTTCATGAGATTTTAGACGGCGTTCAGAAGACTCTTCTTGTACACAGGAAAGGTTCGACGAGGGCGTTTCCGCCCCATCATCCTCTTATCCCTGTGGACTATCAGGTAAGCTTCATCCAGTTTTTTGTTTCTCGTCTTTAAAGTACGCCGAATAGGACAAAGAAATGATGAAACTTGTCAGATGTGACGTGGCTTTATACATCTGGTAAAGCAACTGTAAATTGGCTTGTTTTTTATTTTCAGTCGGGACAAAAAAATCTATCTTTTCACAATTTCTCGTTGTTTTACGCTATACTCGGGCTGCTCCAGTTGTCCGTAATCACGAATTCCAAACCATTTATCCGAAGTCCTCTCTTCACGTGACCTTTTCCAGCCACTAGTACTTATAAATTATGCTTCTGTGTGCTTATAATTCGATTTCTAACGCTCCCACATGGTCAGAGATTTTTCTTTATTGTTGTGTGTAGTTTAAATTAAAGTTCCTGGATTGTTCGGTGAATCCACGAAGACTGAGATTCCACCCATCACATTATATGATTGTATGCCTCATGGTTAGTGCGCTCGGCTCCGGATCGAGTGGTCCGGGTTCGGGTCCTGGCCGAGGACATTGTGTTGTGTTCTTGGGCAAGACATTTTACTCTCACGGTGCCTCTCTCCACCCAGGTGTATAATGTTGGGGCTAACCCTGCGATGGACTAGCATCCCATCCAGGGGGAAGTAGAAATACTCCTAGTCGCTTCATGCTACAGTAACCGGAGATAAGCGCCGGCCTGATGGGCCTTCTAGGCTCGTAGCAGACTTAATCTTTTTTTACCATTATATTTTCGGAAGTGTAAGGTCCCAGTTGATTGCAAAATTCCCTGATCTATATCCTTGTGGATGATAACATGCGCTTTTACGATTTGATTTCAGTTGACAGGACAGCCAGTACTTATAGGAGGAACAATGGGAACTTGCAGGTGAACTATAGTTTTGCTAGCCGGCATTTTTAAGGCAAGAAGAGGGGGGGGGGGGGGGGGGGCATTTTAAAATACAGGGGGCTTAAAATTATTATGATTAGGATGAGGGAGGAAACCCGGAGTACCCGAAGAAAAACCGTCGACTCAGGTTTAGAGACTGAAACTCGGCCTAAAGTAGATACGATCAGAAGTGGGAGGCGCGATCGGTGACCACTACGGTAACCCCTACGGTAACCCCTATGGTAACCCCTACGGTAACCCCCTACCATACCCCGTAACGCCGGCGCACTTTTCCCTTTCGTAAACAAGTGATGCCATTTGGACGAGACTTGGAACAATTTTCAGTGCTAGGTTTGTCGTTTGCAAATGACGAAAAAATACTTAATCTAGGAAGACTAGCAGCGTATTTCACTTAGAATTTAAAGAAAAAAGAAATGAAAAAACCTAAGAAAAAAAGTTAGAAAAAAAATTAGAAAAAGTTGTTTGAATGATGTCGAACTCGGTTCTATGGTTTAAAGCTAATGCGCTTAAACCTCTACACTAACGAAACAACACATTATAATTCGCAATTTTAAAAGCTAACCAAATAAAAGGGCTTAGTTATTAAGGATGGCATCGACCGTCAAAAATGGCATCGCTTGTTTACGAAAGGGAAATGAGCAACGCCAACACCCTCGTGCCCCCGCGCCAATCCCACTTCTCACGCTCCGTTTTGTGTCTTTCCAGAAACCCATAATGTTTAAAACGTGTAACGCGCGTTCACAGCTTCCGAATATTCACGGTGCGAATTGATTGGTTGAATGTCTCAGTGCTAAGTACCATATTTGGAAACCACTCGCTCTTGTTGTTCCAAATATGGTACTTAGCAAATTGAATATTCAGAAGCTTGTTTCCCAGCACACAAGGGGCCGTTACACGTTTCAACCTTTATGGGTTTCTGGTCTTTCTTAATCTGTGCTAACATATAATTTACTCTTGTTGACAGTTACGTTCTGACGGGTACAGAGAAGGGAATGAAGACCACTTTTGGCACTACATGTCATGGAGCGGTATGCTATTTCTTGGACGTATTCAAAGATTTTTCTGAAGATTTCAACCGAGTGTTAAAAAACCAATATCATTGTAATTACTATTATAACTGACACAGGTAATTAAATCAGCCGGCAATCATCACTTTGGGCACGCAGCCACTTATGCCCTGAAATACACGCAATTAGACGCATGCTAAATTTTTATGTCCAACGCAAATTGTCCCTTTAAAGTGCCCCTGTGATAAAAAAAAAATCACCACCTTGTTTTTCTTTAGATTTTGAAAGTGTTTGCTTAACACCTGACTGGCAAAATCTTGAGCTTTGATTTTTATCCAAAGACCGTTTACTTGGATTTCACGGTCCGCCATTACTCACGTTCAAAACTGATCGATGGGACCTCAGAGGGTTGGATCCAGGAAAAAGTGACTTCAAAGTCTCACTAGCTCAAAATTTCAGCGTGTGAATGCAGTCTTATTACATATGCACAACGCGAGTTTAAAAGTCTGAAAACACAAAACTCCCGTGCTGCATATTAATTCTGCGGCGTACACACGCATTGCATGCTTAAACTAGTGAGCCTTTGACGTCATTTTCCCCTCGATCCAGCTCTCTCAAGACCTTAAAGTTAGTAACGGTGGACCATTAAATAGGAAAATTCCAGTTAAGATAAACGGGTGTCTTTTTGAAATCAAGGCTCAAAACTTTGGTCGCTTAGTGTTTAGTTAACATAGATTTGAAATCCAAAGAAAAATAAGAATTGATTTTTTGGTTACAGGGGCAGTTTAAGTTGTTAGCATTTGCTGCATATTATTAGAAATGCTGTAAGGTAGTAATATGGCGAGGGAGTGGATACTTCGTAACGCTAATTTGAATCGTCGTGCGTCTAAATCTCTAAGCATTTATTTACGAAACGCTAACAACCGGTAATTTCCTAATTCGCTCTGACGAAACAACGCTCGAAACGTGGTCAATTTACCATATTTACTCAGTTGATAAACCCTTGGCTTCTCTGTGTTTCACGACCCATCGATGTAGCACCACAGTTACTTCAGAACTGAACTAAACCCCTTTATTTATTTAGCACTCAGTTGTAGCATATAATGAATTGTTACCGTGGCATTCTTTTTCTCTTTATCAGGAGCAGGTAATGTAAGCGGTACCAATATTTTTTCATAATTTTATAGGGCAGAGCTTTGTCCAGAGCCAAGTCTCGGTGAGTAGCTCAAACTTTGAGCTGGGAAACACATAATCACCTCTAAAAAACAAAAAAATAATAAAATAAAATAAAAATTACTTAAGTGACCACTCCCCATGGGGGATTTTCAGGGCCAATGAAACACAATCAACGACACGACAGAACACAACAACAACAACTGTTCAGAATCCCAACTGGCCGGAGGCAAACCAGTTGGCTATTTACAAGTGCAGTTGAGAAGTTGAACCAGGGACTACCAGGAACAAATTCAACGAGTGGTCAGAGCGGGTCTTGAACCCGGAAACTTTGGATCTCAAGGCAAACGTCCTAACCACTGGGCTGCACTGGCCTCCTAAGAGAGAAACAACTACTTCGAAGATCATCTCCATTGCCCCAACGTATTTTAAGCTTCGCGCCATGCTGTGAAAGTTATTTTGGTCTCCTGCCTATGGTCGCACAGCCAATGATCAATTACAAGTAATCAATCAGGTGTCTTCCTTAAAATAGAGCGGTTTTCAATTGAGTGTCGAAAGTAACTAGCGAATTGCTTTGGTTTTGCATTTCTTCACTCAGTGATTGGTTCACAGTTCTCGCGCCACTTTTTTAACCAATCAGAAGTGAAACCAAAACCAATCGTGGCTCGCGCGTGCACATTTTCCCGCGCTTTGTGTCGGCTTCGTGTAATTACTTCTAGTTTTGATTCGTTTACTGGATTGTCTTCGTCCTTTTTGATCGACCAAAGTAATTACTTTGGTTTTGGTTTTACGACACTCGATTGAAACTCGCTCTAACCGCGCATCATGACCCACGGGTTAAATTTAGATTGAAAAAATATATCATTCTCGATTTTCGAATTCCCCATAATACACTTTGTTTGCCCCCCAAATTTTGCATAAACTATTGTTTTCAAATGCTCTTGGGGACACTGCATATTCCCAAGAGCATTTGAAAACAATGGTTTATGCAAAATTTGGGGCCAAACAAAGTGTATTATGAGGAATTCGAAAATAGAGAATTGGAAGAAGCTTATGTATGGTGTTGGACGTGTTCGTTTCCATCGCCCTCTATCGGGCACAGTTAATACAAGTTCACCATTGATGAGCTCCCAGATAAGCTTGATTACTTAGTGGGTAGGGCGGTCTACAGCGAAATCACACGGTCCCGTTCGAAACCGATTTTTCTTTTCTGGGCTTCTTAGCGACTCTTTTGAAACATTGCTCCCTACACGGCGACCGTCATCTAGAACATAGACTTAAAGGAAATCACATGACCGCGCGGGGATATCATGGTAGTCCTCACGAGAAGATAACATTCGTGTCCATGTACGGTCATGTAATGTTCTGTTTATTATATACCGTAGATAAGAAAATTCCTAGTCTTTTTATTATTAGAAGCACGGAAAAAAG
>NC_090889.1:23270904-23278404 GCF_036669925.1 Montipora capricornis
AATTTTAAGCGTTTTACCTACTGAGCGAAGTTTCAAGTATTTTATTCAATTACTGCGTACATTCCCGTTGTTCATTAAAGAGAAAAATGCTACGGCCCCATAGCCATGAATTTCACCCTACCCCGGTAATAACGGCCATTTTTTTAGGCCGGTTGACGGGGTTCCACACTACGTTTCTTAGGCGTTCTGTCTACGAAAGCGTTTCAACATTTCACAATCATTCCATCTTTTCCATGGGCGGAGTATCCTATAACTGGATTGATACGAACGGATTTTAAGTAAAAAGAGCTCGAATGAAAGATTCACAGCCGTATGCACACGTTGTCACAATTCTGACATCTGATCACGTGCTCAGTACGGGAGAGAAATGTACAAAAATGCGTGTCGCACGTGCAGCGCAGTAATATTTTATCATTTAGCCAATAATGGCCGTGTTTTCACCAGCGGTTTTTAAGGTCGCTTAGCAACTGACAACCGGAAATCGGGTGAAAACAGTTGCTTTTTCAACTCGCTTAATGTTAAGCGAGACGGCAAAATTCAATGGAATTCTCATTAAATTTAAGCCACCAAACCAGGTAGCTTAAGCGAGTTGGCAATTACTTTCGGCCAATGAGGAGTCGCTTGCGGTTATTCAAATCGGAAATAGTACAGGCGTGCCATTATTATTATTATTATTATTATTATTATTATTGTAATTATTGTATTGGCACGTGCTCTCCGCTCATTTAACCTAACCCGTAAAAACACGTATCATTTTAAAGTCGCTTAACGCAGTCTGCAATCAAACCACTTTAAGGAAGGTAAGCGAGACAACGGCTGTCGTGAAAACACAGCCATCATCACTGTTGTAGGGCGTTGTCGTTGTTGGTGGCGACAAAAGTACCCAACGATAAACTTTTCAGTATCCACGCCGTCCATACACAGTTTAATCCTGGAAAGTTGATACACACGCGCACATACACCATGCCAAACGACTTGGAATGGCAAAAATGATTATTTTAAGAAGAGGTTCTCGTTATGTTCATCACCATCTACCCTTAATCTCGCTAGTGTTTAAAGGTCATCGAAGCCGACAGTAAGAACTGGAAACATTTTAAAGTGATCCGTTTTCGTCGCCGGCCGTCGCCGTAGTAGATCTTAAATTCCCTCATATTTTTAGGCGACGTTTTCGTGACCGTCACCCTTGATTGAGGTCCCTTTTAAGGTTTTGACGACAACGCGAGCGCACCAATGTGAAACTTCCATCCTCTATTTTTACTCTGAAACCGCTCGTACTAATTGATTTTTGGAATACTTCGCCCACATTGTACGACGTGAAGGAGATGGAAAAATCGCCAAAGACTTACTATATTGCAAAGTTATATTTTGAGATGACGTCTTCCGCGTCCCAAGCGTTGCGTGGCGGCTATGCACGTGACATGTTGCGTGATTGCGTTGCGAATTACTACTGCGAAGGAGACGTCGTAACTGTCATAACCTTTTTCCTTTCTTACTTTCTTAAAGTTATGGCAAGTATCCAGTATAGTTTATAAAGAGCTCGTAACTTGACAAAAACCTGTTAATGTCACCGCCTTAGATGAAGCCCGTTTTGTGGATGTCTCCCGGAAGTTAAAGTGGCTTGTCGTAGACATGCGCGACAACGGATGAGTGACTATTTTACCAAACTCCGCGCGAAACCGCTTCTTGAAGCAGATCAACATCCAGGGGTTGACCGCGCTATTGGCGTGTCCACACCAGAAACTCACCAACATGAAGTAGTAGAAAAAGGGAAACTCTCTAAACGCCCATTCAAGATCGACGGCAAACATCACGTGACAGATATGTGCTGGAAGCCAACACAGTGCGAACGCAATTACAATAGCAATAGACGTCTTGATCATTTGCCGTTTTGTTTTGTTCACACGTAGGCGCGCTTTGTCATGGCTTACAGACGCACCCGGAATTTTGTGTGAACGCAGTTTTTGGCAAATACATCCGTAAAGAAAGCTCATGATAGCCAAAGGGAATACATAGAATATAGCTACAACATAGAGATAAACACCTCTCATGGCTGAGTTCTTATCGCCAAACTGCGAAAATTCTGGGTGAATTTGAAAGAATTGTCCCGTTGGATTGCGAACTTGAATTATGAGTAGCCAAGGGGACATGGCGCACATCGAAAAAAGCCAGATACTCGGTACGAGGATTTTTTGGTTCCGAAACCGCGGAAATTGTCGAAGGGAAAGTACGATGCTGAAAAAGGAGTCGAACGCGATAGTAGTCAAGGAATAGACGGACGCCATGACCGCAACGAAGAATGTAAAAACTACAAACTTGGCAAGAAATTCGCTGAAGGCTCCACCAAACCATCTGTTGTCCATGAGAATGGCCTGCAATTGGCGAGGCATGGCAAAGCAAGTTACTAGCAAATCAGCCACCGCGAGGTTCACGTACATAAAACTTGTTAAGCGTCTTGTTTCGATTTTTCTGCAGAGTATGTAGATCACAAAAATGTTCCCAGCCAATGCTATAGTTATGCTAAAAGAATACAGGACAATTGCTGTTGTTTTGACTGGCGTCCCGGGGTTGTTGTCGGTGTCTGAAAGAGTAACTAAAAACAAAAGCCGGAAATAAAGAAGTGCTATATGTCAAATTGTATTAGGTTTAATGTCCCCGCCTGGAAATTTAGTTAAATTAGCCAATCCCAATGAACCTAGATAAACAACCGCACCGAACCAATCATAATGCAGAGAAAGTTCGTGCAGCAGGCCCAAAGGGTGGGAAAGTCACCATTGGTTTTGCAGTTTTTGGCGCGAGATTTTGAAAGCAATCGCAAGTCGCTGCAACAACGTCTATTCTTAGGTGGCTCTTTTGGCTTGTGAAATCAAACTAGAAAAAGTGATTGCAATGTGGACTCAAAGCAAATGCAGGCTAAGCAGGCGCCTTGCAAGGAAAAATGCTCTCGACCGATTCACACATGGTTCGCACATGATTCACACATGGATCGTCAAAGCAGCTCTACAATAAGTCGACTCTCCTGGTCTGCGTTCTATACAAAGAATTCAAGTAAACCAACTGCAATCAAGGATCGAATAAAACATAGCCTTGCCCAGGTAACTCAAACCGCGGGAAAAGTCACAAATCGTTTGTTTCCAATGGGGGGGCGTGAGTCAAGCACGAAGATTTTTAGCCAACTACTTGGCGTTATGAGGAGACAAATGATTGGGACACTCATCTGAAAAACAATGATGTGCAAGTCTTGATAGTCACTTTATCCTCAGTGGAGACTCAGACAGGAAGGGGCCAAACAAATCACGGCAAAATCGGGACCGGCGAAAGATTACCCGTGATTTCTTTGTCCTGTCCCGTCTCGTCCCGGAAGAGGTCTATTGAAGAGGGTGACCAACTTACCATTTGTTTCTGAAGACATGGTTAGAAGTAAATATTACTGGAAACAGATGCAAAGAACATGATGTTAGTAAGCAAAAAGAATTTTGAAAATTAGCCATAAAGACCAGTGGGCAAATCAAGTAACAAAACGGCAAAAAGGGTTGCAGGACTGAATATTACGTGACACCTACGTGCAACTTCCTATAATCAAACACTCTCAACCCAATTTGTTTATCTGAACTTTGGTGAAAAAAAAACTTTATGACAATAAAAATGATACTGTTTTTTTTCTATAATCCGGCGTGGTTGCACTTTGCCCGAGGCCAAGAAAGCGAATTGTTTAAATTTCAACTCTGATTTAATTTAATGCAATGCAGACTTGTAATCCACGCTTAAGATATTATATTGCATCAGTAAAGACACTTTACTGCGATTTTCGTAATTCTTCGGAATCTTACCTTAAAGCGCGAAGCGCCAATTTGGCTTCCATTAATCAAATTTCCGAACAAAGCCGGGATGATCAACTCCTTCTCCGGAAATTGAATTGGAGTTTTTGTTCAGTTCACCTGGGGTCCATGTTTCGTATACGTCCGTTTTTCCTCAAATCTATTATGAGCCGAAAGTGAAGGTGTCCAGCTGTTAACCCAAAAATTTAATAAAGTAGACCTTTCGTTTTGCGTAAACAAAGTTGAATACACGTTCCCTTCATAATGAGGTTGTCGTGTTCAATGGTACTGGCCGTTAATTTTTCATGATCACAAAAGATGGTTTTCGCAGTGACGTCATCAAATTCTAAAATTAAAACCGCAGAGTGATTTCGGAGTTTGGAGGTGACCTGGAAATGAATCTTTTTTCAAGTTTCGAGTTCCATGACGTCTTTCTTCTCGAAAATACAGCGTTTGAATTTCTCTACATTAGGAGATGTGTTCATACACATGTATTTTATCTTCTTGAGCGAAAAGTAAGCGCTTTCATCGCTAAATGAATACCAGATGTTCGTGTGGATTTCTGGCCACCATATTGGTGTACAGCGGTAATAACTCAGAAACAATGTACCGCACGGACCTGAGAATTGGTGAGGTCATTAATCAAATGTGTTTCCTACAACATTTTAAGTTTTTGGCTTATTTCATTGAGCGGTTTCGATTTTATTTTTTTGTTGCGTGACAGTGAAAACGATTCATAAGGTAAGGTGCCTTTTACTTAAAATGTTAAATTTGCTCTAAGAATGGTAGTATTCGAAACACATTTTTAAGTCGTAAACTGAGAATATTAACTGTGAGTTTGGACAACTGTATGGGAATGTTTTAGGACAGTAAATCATGGTGAATCTCTTTTTTTAAAGCAAAATTCAACGTCAGAACTTGGATGAGCTTGTTGTCTACGTTTTAGGTTTATGTACAAGTAGGCCAAATAAATTAAGAGATGAACGTACAAGATACCTTTGGAAAACTATCTGGTCCTTACGTATTTATCAAACCGGCTAAATCTCGGTTTCGACCAAACAGATTTTACAAACTTTATTACGAACAATCCGCGATGGAAGATGGCTTCAAGGTCGACATGACTTAGTTTTAATCAGTCGTCTCGAAAATATTTAACATGATTAAATATATCCGCTTGATGCTCGATTCCCGGGGGGTGGGGGACTCTCATATAAAAATGACGGGGTGCTCGTCGGGAATTTTGAAAAGAACCCCTAAGAGGTACCAAGATCCTATTTTGTGGGCGTGGCATGAAATTTTTTCCACCCCTAAGAGGTACCAAATTATGGGTTTTAATTAGACAAAATTAGAAATTAGTTGATTGTCAAATGTCTCCTGTCATAATTCTTCGGCGCAATTCCTTAAAAAGTACCGCTAAAGCTCCCGCTGTGGACCTTTTGCGGCTAAACACCCTGAGAGGTACCAAAATCGCTTTTGTAACCCCTAAAAGGTACGACGAGTGCCCCCGACCTTTTCATATGGGAGTTCTCCCCCCCTCCCCCCCCCCCGGCGTTCGATTGGTATCAGAGAAACAATCTGACCTTTGCAATAGATCTCTTTTTAAGGATTAAACCACTGCAAAAACCGTGTACTTTCAAAACTTGCTCTACGTTGGATCAAAATAGATTGTGAGCACACCAAAAAAAACTTTAAAAATAAAAAATACACTGCAAAGGTTGGTCAAGACAACGTGAACATAGGCGTTGTTGCAATATTTCGGCTGGCCAACACCAGCCTTCTTCAGGTTTATTGAATGGATAAATGCTTGTTACAAGATCTTTATATTTACCGGAAATGACATAAAAAGGCTAGGTGATGTGTTATAAAAACGGAAATGCATAAAAAAGAGGAGAGAGAATAATACATGATAACAAGATGAAATTTTCTTTTGTTTTTTTCATCTTGTTATCATGTATTATTCTTTCTCCTCTTTTTTATTCATGGCTTCAAGGTCAACATGACTTAGTTTTAATCAGTCGTCTCGAAAATATTTAACATGATTAAATATATCCGCTTGATGCTCGATTCCCGGGGGGTGGGGGACTCTCATATAAAAATGACGGGGTGCTCGTCGGGAATTTTGAAAAGAACCCCTTAGAGGTACCAAGATCCTATTTTGTGGGCATGGCATGAAATTTTTTCCACCCCTAAGAGGTACCAAATTATGGGTTTTAATTAGACAAAATTAAAAATTAGTTGATTGTCAAATGTCTCCTGTCATAATTCTTCTGCAAAGGTTGGTCAAGACAACATGAACATAGGCGTTGTTGCAATATTTCGGCTGGCCAACACCAGCCTTCTTCAGGTTTATTGAATGGATAAATGCTTGTTACAAGATCTTTATATTTACCGGAAATGACATAAAAAGGCTAGGTAATGTGTTATAAAAACGGAAATGCATAAAAAAGAGGAGAGAGAATAATACATGATAACAAGATGAAAAAAACAAAAGAAAATTTCATCGTGTTATCATGTATTATTCTTTCTCCTCTTTTTTATGCATTTCCGTTTTTATAACACATTACCTGGCCTTTTTATGTCATTTCCGGTAAATATAAAGATCTTGTAACAAGCATTTATCCATTCAATAAACCTGAAGAAGGCTGGTGTTGGCCAGCCGAAATATTGCAACAACGCCTATGTTCATGTTGTCTTGACCAACCTTTGCACTATATTTTCTATTTTTAAAGAGATATTCGTATAAACATAACAACTTTCTTTAATTTCCCAGACATGTTTCGACGGTACATCCGTCATCTTCAGTGTTACATATTTTGAAATCGCCGTTGAATTTAAAGCGCGCGCGATCTTACAAACTTCGTTACATTGCGTTGTCAATATTGCGTATTAAATCAAAACAGAACAAAACAAAAATTTTAAATGTGTGACGCTTAGTTCCTTACAGGGAGAGAGTCAGGTTAATGTGTTTCACCTGCTGGTTGAGATCGGGCTTCTCCCATTTTATATACATGGATTCCTTAAGCTTCACTTGGTACTTAGTGGCTGCAGAGTCCAGGATCTCGAAGCAATCCTGTGTGCAGGATGCCTTACAAGACTCTGAACTCTGCAGATGTTTAAAAACGTTCGAAGATCTGTCTGAAAGTAAGTGCTCGCGCACTCGTGTGGAGAAGTGTCGGCTGGTTTCACCAACATAACAAGCATTACAACTTGCACACGAAAATTTATAGACCACACGCGTGCGAAGCCCTACAGGGACAGCATCTTTCACATTAAAAAGACTCCTGACTTTGAAAGTAGTGAAGACTAACCTTATATCAATAGGTTTACATAACCGATTAGCAAGTTTGCGTATACACCTCTGTGCCGTGACTGAGAAGTGCCCAACGTAAGGAATTTTAAAGAAAAACTTAGGTGTTTCCTGGGGCTCGATTCCTGAATGAGACTGTGTTTTCCCTCCCTTGACTGCTGTCTGAATATATTTAGAAATATATTTGTTGATAAGGTTTTCAGGGAAGAGATTCCTCCGCAGAATGACAGACAACTTTTGAAGATCAGTATGGAACCCCATCCAAGTGTTGTTTATCTTAAAAGTTCTATCAATCAAGGTTTTGATTAACCCCAGTTTGTAGGTAAAGGGGCAAAAACTCAGATAACTGGTGAGCAAACCTGTGAAAGTTTTTTTCCG